>NC_143026.1:4597500-4602500 GCF_057628025.1 Oncorhynchus mykiss | reverse complement strand
CGTGGTGTTTTGGCTGTTGTTCTCTATCCATGCTCCCTTCATGGTGTTTTGGCTGTTGTTCTCCATCCATACTCCCTTCCTGGTGTTTTGGCTGTTGTTCTCTATCCATGCTCCCTTCATGGTGTTTTGGCTGTTGTTCTCTATTCATGCTCCCTTCATGGTGTTTTGGCTGTTGTTCTCTATCCATGCTCCCTTCATGGTGTTTTGGCTGTTCTCTATCCATGCTCCCTTCATGGTGTTGTTCTCTATCCATGCTCCCTTCATGGTGTTTTGGCTGTTGTTCTCTATCTATGCTCCCTTCATGGTGTTGTTCTCTATCCATGCTCCCTTCATGGTGTTTTGGCTGTTGTTCTCTATCCATGCTCCCTTCATGGTGTTGGTCTCTATCCATGCTCCCTTCATGGTGTTGTTCTCTATCCATGCTCCCTTCATGGTGTTGTTCTCTATCCATGCTCTCTTCATGGTGTTTTGGCTGTTGTTCTCTATCCATGCTCCCTTCATGGTGTTTTGGCTGTTGTTGTCTATCTATGCTCCCTTCATGGTGTTGTTCTCTATCCATGCTCCCTTCATGGTGTTTTGGCTGTTGTTCTCTATCTATGCTCCCTTCATGTTGTTGTTCTCTATCCATGCTCCCTTCCTGGTGTTTTGGCTGTTGTTCTCTATCCATGCTCCCTTCATGGCGTTTTGGCAGTTGTTCTCTATCCATGCTCCCTTCACGGTGTTTTGGCTGTTGTTCTCTATCTATGCTCCCTTCATGGTGTTGTTCTCTATCCATGCTCCCTTCATGGTGTTTTGGCTGTTGTTCTCTATCCATGCTCCCTTCATGGTGTTTTGGCTGTTGTTCTCTATCCATGCTCCCTTCATGGTGTTTTGGCTGTTGTTCTCTATCCATGCTCCCTTCCTGGTGTTTTGGCTGTTGTTCTCTATCCATGCTCCCGTCATGGTGTTGTTCTCTATCCATGCTCCCTTCATGGTGTTTTGGCTGTTGTTCTCTATCTATGCTCCCTCCATGGTGTTGTTCTCTATCCATGCTCCCTTCATGGTGTTTTGGCTGTTGTTCTCTATCCATGCTCCCTTCATGGTGTTTTGGCTGTTGTTCTCTATCTATGCTCCCTTCATGGTGTTGTTCTCTATCCATGCTCCCTTCATGGTGTTTTGGCTGTTGTTCTCTATCCATGCTCCCTTCATGGTGTTTTGGCTGTTGTTCTCTCTCTATGCTCCCTTCATGGTGTTTTGGCTGTTGTTCTCTATCTACGCTCCCTTCATGGTGTTGTTCTCTATCTATGCTCCCTTCATGGTGTTTTGGCTGTTGTTCTCTATCCATGCTCCCTTCATGGTGTTTTGGCTGGTGTTCTCTATCTATCAGAACATGACAGACATAAAGCCTTGATATTTCTAAATTGGACTGGGAGGAACAGCAGAAAGGTAGAAAGGCCAAAGTAAATGGCAGACATCATGTAAATAATATTCATCTAGAGCTCATGGGAAATCTTTATGGATACATTCAATTCAAAATGGCCGTTCATAATGACAATGAACTAATGCGCATCCCACCTCAGGGTGTGTGTGTGTGTGTGTGTGTGTGTGTGTGTGTGTGTGTGTGTGTGTGTGTGTGTGTGTGTGTGTGTGTGTGTGTGTGTGTGTGTGTGTGTGTGTGTATTCACAAAAATAACTAACCAATATAAAATCAAAAGAGACCAAATGAACCAAAAAATATAGATAAAAAATATATAATTATTCTCCTCACTCTATATAAGTTTAACATGAACTCCATATAAGGTTAGCAGATTCTGTTAAATCCCTCAGGTTGACCTTTTATGTAGTAATTAATCTTGTCTAATGTTAAGTAACTTGCTAATTCATTTAACCACGAACATAGTGTAGGAGGGCTGTTTGATCTCCAATTAATCTTTCTTCTCATACTTGTTCCATAAGTCTTGCTTATTCGTACCAGACACAATCGAGGCAAAGGTGAAATGCGAGTTTCGCAGATATAAAAGACAAATTGTCTATGAAACAGTTCCAAAATGTAGCAAGTAAGTCACAAAACCAGCCCATATTAAAGAAGGTAGAATCTTGCAACACACACACACACAAAGGTATAATCTTGTAGCGCCAACACACACACACACGAAGGTAGAATCTTGCAGCGCCAACACACACACACACAAAGGTATAATCTTGTAGCGCCAACACACACACACACAAAGGTATAATCTTGTAGCGCCAACACACACACACACAAAGGTATAATCTTGTAGCGCCAACACACACACACACAAAGGTATAATCTTGTAGCGCCAATACACACACACACACACACACACACACACACACAAAGGTATAATCTTGTAGCGCCAACACACACACACACGAAGGTATAATCTTGTAGCGCCAACACACACACACACACAAAGGTATAATCTTGTAGCGCCAACACACACACACAAAGGTATAATCTTGTAGCGCCAATACACACACACACACAAAGGTATAATCTTGTAGCGCCAACACACACACACACACACAAAGGTATAATCTTGTAGCGCCAACACACACACAAAGGTATAATCTTGTAGCGCCAACACACACACACACAAAGGTATAATCTTGTAGCGCCAACACACACACACACACAAAGGTATAATCTTGTAGCGCCAACACACACACACACAAAGGTATAATCTTGTAGCGCCAACACACACACACACACACACAAAGGTATAATCTTGTAGCGCCAACACACACACACACACACACACACACAAAGGTATAATCTTGTAGCGCCAACACACACACACACACAAAGGTATAATCTTGTAGCGCCAACACACACACACACACACACACGAAGGTATAATCTTGTAGCGCCAACACACACACACACACACACACGAAGGTATAATCTTGTAGCGCCAACACACACACACACACACACACGAAGGTATAATCTTGTAGCGCCAACACACACGCACACACACACACGAAGGTATAATCTTGTAGCGCCAACACACACACACACAAAGGTATAATCTTGTAGCGCCAACACACACACACACAAAGGTATAATCTCGTAGCGCCAACACACACACACACACACACGCCCTAAATAAATATAGGTAAAATAAAATATGTCAACTCTTATGTTTGTGAACCATTGCTTAAATCGGTGCAAATTGTGTGGCTAGAAAATGTAATTGGAGATGAGGAATAATTCAGATCAGATATAACACTAATTACATTAACTTTGCCTATTAGGAGTAATGGTAATATAAAATATTCATGTCGTTGGACACGAGGTAGATGGTTTAGGTTATAGGGTTCTTACGTCATTGGGAAATGTAACATTACTTAATACTTCATAAAATGTAAACACCATCTCTATCTGAGCTGTAAAAGTGTGTGTTTTTGTGTTCAGAATTTAGAAAATGGGCATAAATCCTGTTTTTGTCTCGTCTACTTTACATTTCACCAAAGTCATTGAGCAGTTTCAAAAGCACTGTTGGCAGGGTCGTAAAGATAAAGTGTGTGTGTGAATGTGTGTGTGTGTGTCTGTGTGTGTCTGTGTGTGTGTGTGTGTCTGTGTCTGTGTGAATGTGTGTGTAAGAGAGAGAGAGAGAGAGGCCTTGGGGGACTCTTTCACTAAGCTCTGTTCACTGTAGTCAGCCGGATCTCATCTCTGTAGACAGTAATCAGGGGTATAGGGAGTAACGCCCTGCTCATCTCTGTAGACAGTAATCAGGGGTATAGGGAGTAGTCCTGCTCATCTCTGTAGACAGTAATCAGGGGTATAGGGAGTAACGTCCTGCTCATCTCTGTAGACAGTAATCAGGGGTATAGGGAGTAGTCCTGCTCATCTCTGTAGACAGTAATCAGGGGTATAGGGAGTAGTCCTGCTCATCTCTGTAGACAGTAATCAGGGGTATAGGGAGTAACGTCCTGCTCATCTCTGTAGACAGTAATCAGGGGTATAGGGAGTAGTCCTGCTCATCTCTGTAGACAGTAATCAGGGGTATAGGGAGTAACGTCCTGCTCATCTCTGTAGACAGTAATCAGGGGTATAGGGAGTAGTCCTGCTCATCTCTGTAGACAGTAATCAGGGGTATAGGGAGTAACGTCCTGCTCATCTCTGTAGACAGTAATCAGGGGTATAGGGAGTAACGTCCTGCTCATCTCTGTAGACAGTAATCAGGGGTATAGGGAGTAGTCCTGCTCATCTCTGTAGACAGTAATCAGGGGTATAGGGAGTAACGTCCTGCTCATCTCTGTAGACAGTAATCAGGGGTATAGGGAGTAGTCCTGCTCATCTCTGTAGACAGTAATCAGGGGTATAGGGAGTAGTCCTGCTCATCTCTGTAGACAATAATCAGGGGTATAGGGAGTAGTCCTGCTCATCTCTGTAGACAGTAATCAGGGGTATAGGGAGTAGTCCTGCTCATCTCTGTAGACAGTAATCAGGGGTATAGGGAGTAGTCCTGCTCATCTCTGTAGACAGTAATCAGGGGTATAGGGAGTAACGCCCTGCTCATCTCTGTAGACAGTAATCAGGAGTATAGGGAGTAGTCCTGCTCATCTCTGTAGACAGTAATCAGGGGTATAGGGAGTAGTCCTGCTCATCTCTGTAGACAGTAATCAGGGGTATAGGGAGTAGTCCTGCTCATCTCTGTAGACAATAATCAGGGGTATAGGGAGTAGTCCTGCTCATCTCTGTAGACAGTAATCAGGGGTATAGGGAGTAGTCCTGCTCATCTCTGTAGACAGTAATCAGGGGTATAGGGAGTAGTCCTGCTCATCTCTGTAGACAGTAATCAGGGGTATAGGGAGTAGTCCTGCTCATCTCTGTAGACAGTAATCAGGGGTATAGGGAGTAGTCCTGCTCATCTCTGTAGACAGTAATCAGGGGTATAGGGAGTAGTCCTGCTCATCTCTGTAGACAGTAATCAGGGGTATAGGGAGTAGTCCTGCTCATCTAGTGCATTACAAAAGGGAAAGGAGGTGCC
>NC_143026.1:4577500-4592500 GCF_057628025.1 Oncorhynchus mykiss | reverse complement strand
TATATAATGTAATATATAATGTAATATATAATGTAATATAATGTAATATATAATGTAATATATAATGTAATATATAATGTAATATATAATATAATATATAATGTAATATATAATGTAATATATAATGTAATATATAATGTAATATATCATGTAATATAATGTAATATATAATGTAATATATAATGTAATATAATGTAATATATAATGTAATATATAATGTAATATATAATGTAATATATAATGCAATATAATGTAATATATAATATAATATATAATTTAATATATAATGTAATATATAATGTAATATATAATATAATATATAATTTAATATATAATGTAATATATAATGTAATATATCATGTAATATATAATGTAATATATAATGTAATATATAATGTAATATATAATGTAATATATAATTTAATATATAATTTAATATATAATGTAATATATAATGTAATATATAATGTAATATATAATGTAATATAATGTAATATATAATGTAATATATAATGCAATATAATGTAATATATAATGTAATATATAATGCAATATAATGTAATATATAATATAATATATAATGTAATATATAATGTAATATATAATGTAATATATAATGTAATATATAATGTAATATATAATTTAATATATAATGTAATATATAATGTAATATATAATGTAATATAATGTAATATATAATGTAATATATAATGTAATATATAATGTAATATATAATGTAATATATAATCTAATATATAATGTAATATATAATGTAATATATAATGTAATATATAATGTAATATAATGTAATATATAATGTAATATATAATGTAATATATAATGTAATATATAATGTAATATATAATGTAATATATAATGCAATATAATGTAATATATAATATAATATATAATGTAATATATAATGTAATATATAATGCAATATAATGTAATATATTATTTAATATATAATGTAATATATAATGTAATATATAATGTAATATATAATGCAATATAATGTAATATATAATGTAATATATAATGTAATATATAATTTAATATATAATGTAATATATAATGTAATATATAATGTAATATATAATGTAATATATAATGTAATATATAATGTAATATAATGTAATATATAATGTAATATATAATGTAATATATAATGCAATATAATGTAATATATAATGTAATATATAATGCAATATAATGTAATATATAATGTAATATATAATGTAATATATAATGTAATATATAATGCAATATAATGTAATATATAATATAATATATAATTTAATATATAATGTAATATATAATGTAATATATAATATAATATATAATTTAATATATAATGTAATATATAATGTAATATATCATGTAATATAATGTAATATATAATGTAATATATAATGTAATATATAATGTAATATATAATGTAATATATAATGTAATATATAATGTAATATAATGTAATATATAATGTAATATATAATGTAATATATAATGCAATATAATGTAATATATAATGTAATATATAATGCAATATAATGTAATATATAATGTAATATATAATGTAATATATAATGTAATATATAATGCAATATAATGTAATATATAATATAATATATAATTTAATATATAATGTAATATATAATGTAATATATAATATAATATATAATTTAATATATAATGTAATATATAATGTAATATATCATGTAATATAATGTAATATATAATGTAATATATAATGTAATATATAATGTAATATATAATGTAATATATAATGTAATATATAATTTAATATATAATTTAATATATAATGTAATATATAATGTAATATATAATTTAATATATAATGTAATATATAATGTAATATATAATTTAATATATAATTTAATATGTAATGTAATATATAATGTAATATATAATGTAATATATAATGTAATATATAATATAATATATAATGTAATATAATGTAATATATAATGTAATATATCATGTAATATAATGTAATATATAATGTAATATATAATGTAATATATCATGTAATATAATGTAATATATAATGTAATATATAATGTAATATATAATGTAATATATAATATAATATATAATGTAATATATAATGTAATATATAATGTAATATATCATGTAATATAATGTAATATATAATGTAATATAATGTAATATAATGTAATATATAATATAATATATAATTTAATATATAATGTAATATATAATGTAATATATAATGTAATATAATGTAATATATAATTTAATATATAATGTAATATATAATTTAATATATAATGTAATATATAATGTAATATAATGTAATATAATGTAATATAATGTAATATATAATTTAATATATAATTTAATATATAATGTAATATATAATGTAATATATAATGTAATATAATGTAATATATAATTTAATATATAATGTAATATATAATTTAATATATAATGTAATATATAATGTAATATATAATGTAATATAATGTAATATATAATTTAATATATAATGTAATATATAATTTAATATATAATGTAATATATAATGTATTCACTTAGCAGATGCTTTCATGCAAAGCAACTTACACTGATAAATTCTATGTATGGGTGGTCCCGGGAAGCGAACCCACTACCCTGATGTTACAATTGTTAGCTTTTTTAAAAATCGAACCTTTATTTAACCAGGCAAGTCAGTTAAGAACAAATACTTATTTACAGTGATGGCCTAGGAACAGTGGGTTAACTGGTCTAGGAACAGTGGGTTAACTGGTCTAGGAACAGTGGGTTAACTGGTCTAGGAACAGTGGGTTAACTGGTCTAGGAACAGTGGGTTAACTGTCTTGTTCAGGGGCAGAACAACAGATTTTTACCTTGTCAGCTCAGCTATTCAATCCAGCACTCTAACCACTAGGATACCTGTCGCCTCTACACTCTAACCACTAGGATACCTGTCGCCTCTACACTCTAACCACTAGGATACCTGCCGCCCCAAAAAGGACTGCAAGCCTTGGGGAGGCAGGCACCTGAAAACACACAAACACTCCGTCACGTTTATGTATCAGTCTGAGGACCATGAGGTTACTGTACAGAAATGGTTACACAACAACTAACCAAGGATCTATAGATGCAGGTGGTTTTGTAAAAGGCTTTTGTTCTTAGATATTGAGGCAGCGAGTTGTGCTGCTGTAAGGATTGTAGGTAGGCAGGCAGGTGAACGAAAGGTAAAATAAGGGATGAGAGAGGGTGGTGGGAGGGAGAGAGGGAGGGAGGCAGGGAGTGGTGGTGTTCTAACAAGTTTGTGTATTGTTAGGCAATCTAATGAGGAAGAGTAAGGAAGTATGGAGTGAGGAAGGGAGTGATAGAGGGCGTGATGAATGGAAGCCGGGAGCAGAGAGTTTTGCTGCTGCAAGGATTGTGGCTATAAGCAGGCAAGCGAATGAGGGAGGGAGGGAGGGGGGAGGGAGGGAGGGAGAGAGGGATAGAGGAGGGAGGGAAGGGAGAAAGGGATAGAGGAGGTAGGGAGAGATAGAGGGAGGGAGGGAGAAAGAAAGACATGAGGGAGGGAGGGAGAGAGAGAGAGAGAGAGAGAGAGAGAGAGAGAGAGAGAGAGAGAGGGAGAAATGGATAGAGGAGGGAGGGAGGGATGGATGGATGGAGGGAGGGATGGAGGGAGGGAGGGAGCAGTCTGTGCTTGACGGACAGCGCTGACAGCACAGAGAAGCGTGGGGGTTCTGCATCTCTCCGTCTCCAGGATTAATCGCCTGGCCATCTAAATGAGCTACCTGGGCTGGGTATTATCTGCATAATTTAACTCTGCAAATTACAGCAGCACCTGCTAGGCACACTTACAACAGTGGGAGGGAAAGGTAGGTGGGGAAACTCTGGCTCCAGACTCAATAATAGCATCAACCCTCCCCTCGAGAGCCACTGTGAAAGACACAGGCCGGATAGGCATGATGACGTCACAGCGAGACATGCGAGGAAAGGAAATAACACAACAGAATAGAGAGTCACACACCTACAGAGCTCAGTGATGCGGTTAGCTGATTGGTGTAGGAGGAAGGACCATGACTGGACTGGAGAGACATGATTGGCTCACCACTGATAAGTGATTACAGTCCTGCAGTCAATTATAGTTAACCTTAAAACATTTTTTTTTTTTAAAAACACTTTATAGGAAGTCCATCTAAAACACAACACGTACCTTCAGCCTGCATTGTAAATAATGAGTCTGTACGGAAAGATTTTATTCTATAGTCATGGCTGCTTTCATAAGATAGAGTGTTTTTTTTATTTTTTGGAACTCAGTCGGGGCTCACAACCTTCTGTTGAATTGTCGAAAAATATCAAAGGTGGAATTTCGACATGTGATTGTGAATCAGCTGTTTTTCTCTTCTTAATGTCAGTCACCGACAGTCACCGACAGTCACCGACAGCCACCGACAGCCACCGACAGCCACCGTCAGCCACCGACAGTCACCGACAGTCACCGACAGCCACCGACAGCCACCGACAGCCACCGACAGTCACCGACAGTCACCGACAGTCACCGACAGCCACCGACAGCCACCGACAGTCACCGACAGCCACCGACAGCCACCGACAGTCACCGACAGTCACCGACAGCCATCGACAGCCACCGACAGTCACCGACAGCCACCGACAGCCACCGACAGTCACCGACAGTCACCGACAGTCACCGGCGGCCACCGACAGTCACCGACAGTCACCGACAGCCACCGACAGTCACCGACAGTCACCGACAGCCACCGACAGTCACCGACAGCCACCGACAGTCACTGACAGCCACCGACAGTCACCGACAGTCACCGACAGTCACCGACAGCCACCGACAGCCACCGTGTAACGGTTCTCGTCCTCGACTGATGAGGAGTATGAAGGATCGGACCAAAATGCAGCGTGGTACATGTTAAATGTATTAATCTGAACACCGAATACAAAATAACAAAAAAACAAAACAGTCCTATCAGGTGACAAAACACCAAACAGGAAACAACTACCCACAAACACAGGTGGGAAACGACTGCCTAAGAATGGTTCTCAATCAGAGACAACGATAGACAGCTGTCTCTGATTGGGAACCATACCAGGCCAAACACATAGAATGCCCACCCCAACTCACTCCCTGACCAAACCAAAATAGAGACACAAAAAAGGAACTAAGGTCAGGACGTGACACACCGACAGCCACCCCATTAGCCCATTAGCCCATTAGCCCATTAGCCCATTAGCCCATTAGCCCATTAGCCCATTAGCCACACAGTTCATTTTGACAGCTTTTTTTAGATTTATTTTGAGTCTTAAAATAACTTTTTTTGAGTCATTTCGTCCTTCATCAGTTTTAGTTATTATCAGTCGACTAAAACTCGGCACCATTTTGTCCACATAATAGTCATTTTTTCCCCCCTTCTATTACTTAATGAATATTTCATGTTTTTTTACATTCAGATAGCCTTGTCCAACTAGGCCTGCAATCCCTTTGAATATCTTAGTGGCAGATTGTAACCAATGCCAGCCATAATTAACCCTATAGGCGATAAAGTCTTGGCTACAGGTTAAACCAATCATCAGCTCAGATTTAATCTCCCCGTCATAAAGTGAAAGCATTTAAAATAACAAAAGTTTCCTTGAAAAGGGGAGAAATTTAGCTTTACAGAAAAGCCATTTGTAAACCAACTCACGTTTGAAAAGCCATTTGTAAACCAACTGACGTTTGCGGACAACGGCAACACAGATGACTAGTAAAATAAGGCTTCTGATTGGATCAAAGCAAACAACATATCTACATAAATTGAAAACATGAGTAAACATAGTTTCTAGTTGAGGTAAATCCACTAGTTACAAGTCCAGTGTACTGGCTTCGCATCAGTTCAAAAGACTGAAGAGACCCTCCGGGTAGATCAGCTCAATCAGACCACACAACTTAAAAATGTAAATTCTGCCAATAACAGGAATGCATTAAATATTCTGCATGTTTCTGATTGGACAAAACAGATGAAAAGGAGTTTCGTGTCAAATTAAAATATCCATTAGTCTCAAGTGGAATTCTCGTCTCGTCACATTTTCATCGACTAAAATTAAACTGTTTTTTTTTTGGTAATAGTGTATTTTTCCCAGCTGATCTCGTTACCGTCCATAGTTCATCCAGAAATAATAGGTCGTTGACGAGCATTGTCTCCTCAAAGTAACTGTCGATGAAGTTAACACTGCTAAAATGTTTTACATTGGTAAATTAGTCTAGTCAGCGATATAAACTTGAAGTAGTCATGGGGCCTGACCTCCAGGGTTTTGGGGCCTCCATGGGGACTGACCTCCAGGGTTTCGGGGCCTCCATGGGGCCTGACCTCCAGGGTTTTGGGGCCTCCATGGGGACTGACCTCCAGGGTTTCGGGGCCTCCATGGGGCCTGACCTCCAGGGTTTTGGGGCCTCCATGGGGCCTGAACTCCAGGGTTTTGGGGCCTCCAGGAGGCCTGACCTCCAGGGTTTTGGGGCCTCCAGGAGGCCTGACCTCCAGGGTTTCGGGGCCTCCATGGGGCCTGACCTCCAGGGTTTTGGGGCCTCCAGGAGGCGTGACCTCCAGGTTTTGTTAGTCACTCTCACTCAGATGTCATTTCCTGGTTGCTAAAATTCTAATAGTTTGCCGTCATTTCAGATTATGTGACAAAACAGGAAGTATAGTGTAGAGAATCATTGTACCATCTAAACCGCTGTGAAATATCTTTTCCGTAACCCAAACAATGTTGTACTTTCAGCTGTTTGAAGCAAAACCAAAAGTAAAAGACTCAAAAACTAAACTTAAGAACGGGACGCATAGAAATTATGCACATAGAACAGATCGACTGCTTCTTAGACTTGCTTTCAATGCGAATGACAGATCTATAACTCACAATACTATGTGAATTTGGACGGGTCACCCAAAGAGTTACATGTTGCCGTTTTAACATGGCATAGGTCATGGCAAAATGGGTAGAATTGCAGGAAATGTCCTCAATAACTTGAAATGTTTCTTAATCAAGAGGGGGGCCACTAAAATATTTAGCCCAGAATTTTGCTTAGGGCCTCTAAAAGGCTAGGGCCAGCCCTGTCTATAGTGTACTGTAGGTCAGCTGTACCTTTTCTGTCAAAAGGACCACCAAAATCCCCTCAAAATCTCTTGAGGACCACGATTCGAATAATTTTTTTAACATAACATTTCTTGGCAGAAAAATTAAGTCAATTTTAGCAGTGAATGTAACAATTATTATTATAATAATTACAAACTATTTGTGAAAAGTAATGAAAAAAACACAAATAATTTAATTAATACTTCCAAATGTTATAATAAAAAAAATAAAAAAAATATTAAAAAAACGAATCAAAACAAATTGTCAGGTTGGAAACCACTGCTGTAGGTGTAATAATGGTGTATTATTGTGTAATAATGGTGTGTTACTGTGTAATCATGGTGTATTATTGTGTAATAATGGTGTGTTATTGTGTAATAATGGTGTGTTATTGTGTAATAATGGTGTATTATTGTGTAATAATGGTGTATTAATGTGTAATAATGGTGTATTATTGTGTAATAATGGTGTATTATTGTGTAATAATGGTGTGTTATTGTGTAATAATGGTGTGTTATTGTGTAATAATGGTGTATTATTGTGTAATAATGGGGTATTATTGTGTAATAATGGTGTGTTATTGTGTAATAATGGGGTATTATTGTGTAATAATGGTGTATTATTGTGTAATAATGGGGTATTATTGTGTAATAATGGGGTATTATTGTGTAATAATGGGGTATTATTGTGTAATAATGGGGTATTATTGTGTAATAATGGGGTATTATT
Source organism: Oncorhynchus mykiss (assembly GCF_057628025.1). Taxonomy (NCBI): domain Eukaryota; kingdom Metazoa; phylum Chordata; class Actinopteri; order Salmoniformes; family Salmonidae; genus Oncorhynchus; species Oncorhynchus mykiss. The sequence goes on along the minus strand of NC_143026.1, from coordinate 4,584,625 downwards.
GTGTAATAATGGGGTATTATTGTGTAATAATGGTGTATTATTGTGTAATAATGGGGTATTATTGTGTAATAATGGGGTATTATTGTGTAATAATGGTGTGTTATTGTGTAATAATGGTGTATTATTGTGTAATAATGGTGTATTATTGTGTAATAATGGTGTATTATTGTGTAATAATGGTGTATTATTGTGTAATAATGGTGTGTTATTGTGTAATAATGGTGTGTTATTGTGTGTTAATGGTGTGTTATTGTGTAATAATGGTGTGTTATTGTGTATTAATGGTGTGTTATTGTGTAATTGTGGTGTGTTATTGTGTATTAATGGTGTGTTATTGTGTAATAATGGTGTATTATTGTGTAATAATGGTGTGTTATTGTGTAATTGTGGTGTGTTATTGTGTAATAATGGTGTATTAATGGTGTGTTATTGTGTAATTGTGGTGTGTTATTGTGTAATAATGGTGTATTAATGGTGTGTTATTGTGTAATAATGGTGTGTTATTGTGTAATTGTGGTGTATTATTGTGTATTAATGGTGTATTCATGTAATATGACACTAATGATTATATCTCAGAATATACACCGAGTGTACAAAACATTAAGAACACCTGCTCTTTCCATGACGTAGACTGACCAGGTTAATCCAGGTGAAAGCCATGATCCTTTATTGATGTTACTTGTTAAATCCATTTTAATCAGTGTAGATGAAGGGGAGGAAACAGCTTAAAATATATATATTTTTAAAACTTTAAACAACTGGGACATGGATTGTGAATGTGTGCCATTCTTAGGATGAATGGGCAAGACAAAATATTCAAGTGCCTTTGAAAGGGGTATGGTAGTACAGTAGGTGGCTGGTGCACCGGTTTGTGTGAAGAACTGCAACGCTGCTGGGTTTTTCATGCTCAACAGTTTCCCATGTGTATTATGAATGGTCCACCACCCAAAGGACATCCAGCCAACTTGACACAACTGTGGGAAGCATTGGAGTCAACATGGGCCAGCATCCCTGTGGAACGCTTTCGACACCTTGTAGAGTCCATGTCTGTTCTGTCCATTCTGAGGGTACAAAGGGGGGGGGGGGGGGGGGAGGGGGGGTGCACCTCAACATTAGGAAAATATTTGTAATGCTTTGTAGACTCAGTGTATATACGAGCAAATCACTAACAGCCTGCGAGCTACTGGTCGCTAATGACCTGTAAACTCAGCTTTCACACAGAGTAAGCCCCCCCTCCACTTCAATCAGTCCGACTGTTCCCACAGCCCCTCCTCTATTTCAATCAGTCAGACTCTTCCTACTGCCCCTCCTCCATTTCAATCAGTCCGACTGTTCCTACTGCCCCTCCTCCACTTCAATCAGTCCAACTGTTCCTACTGCCCCTCCTCCACTTCAATCAGTCTGACTGTTCCTACTGCCCCTCCTCCACTTCAATCAGTCCGACTGTTCCTACTGCCCCTCCTCCACTTCAATCAGTCCGACTGTTCCTACTGCCCCTCCTCCACTTCAATCAGTCCGACTGTTCCTACTGCCCCTCCTCCACTTCAATCAGTCCGACTGTTCCTACTGCCCCTCCTCCACTTCAATCAGTCTGACTGTTCCTACTGCCCCTCTTCCACTTCAATCAGTCCGACTATTCCTACTGCCCCTCCTCCACTTCAATCAGTCTGACTGTTCCTACTGCCCCTCCTCCACTTCAATCAGTCCGACTATTCCTACTGCCCCTCCTCCACTTCAATCAGTCCGACTGTTCCTACTGCCCCCCTCCACTTCAATCAGTCCGACTGTTCCTACTGCCCCTCCTCCACTTCAATCAGTCCGACTGTTCCTACTGCCCCTCCTCCACTTCAATCAGTCTGACTGTTCCTACTGCCCCTCCTCCACTTCAATCAGTCTGACTGTTCCTACTGCCCCTCTTCCACTTCAATCAGTCCGACTATTCCTACTGCCCCTCCTCCACTTCAATCAGTCTGACTGTTCCTACTGCCCCTCCTCCACTTCAATCAGTCCGACTATTCCTACTGCCCCTCCTCCACTTCAATCAGTCTGACTGTTCCTACTGCCCCTCTTCCACTTCAATCAGTCCGACTGTTCCTACTGCCCCTCCTCCACTTCAATCAGTCCGACTGTTCCTACTGCCCCTTTGAATTTTAAACATCTCAAGATCCTCCCAAATTATACAGGCTGAATGTGGATCCACATGTGTCTTTGACTCAATTCAAAATGGACCCCCAGCCACAATAGCAACAACGCCAAGCCTTTTGAAAGAGTCTGACTGTTCCTACTGCCCCTCCTCCACTTCAATCTGTCTGACTGTTCCTACTGCCCCTCCTCCATTTCAATCAGTCCGACTATTCCTACTGCCCCTCCTCCACTTCAATCAGTCTGACTGTTCCTACTGCCCCTCCTCCACTTCAATCAGTCCGACTATTCCTACTGCCCCTCCTCCACTTCAATCAGTCTGACTGTTCCTACTGCCCCTCCTCCACTTCAATCAGTCCGACTATTCCTACTGCCCCTCCTCCACTTCAATCAGTCCGACTATTCCTACTGCCCCTCCTCCACTTCAATCAGTCTGACTGTTCCTACTGCCCCTCCTCCACTTCAATCAGTCCGACTATTCCTACTGCCCCTCCTCCACTTCAATCAGTCCGACTATTCCTACTGCCCCTCCTCCACTTCAATCAGTCTGACTGTTCCTACTGCCCCTCCTCCACTTCAATCAGTCCGACTATTCCTACTGCCCCTCCTCCACTTCAATCAGTCTGACTGTTCCTACTGCCCCTCCTCCACTTCAATCAGTCCGACTATTCCTACTGCCCCTCCTCCACTTCAATCAGTCCGACTATTCCTACTGCCCCTCCTCCACTTCAATCAGTCCGACTATTCCTACTGCCCCTCCTCCACTTCAATCAGTCTGACTGTTCCTACTGCCCCTCCTCCATTTCAATCAGTCCGACTATTCCTACTGCCCCTCCTCCACTTCAATCAGTCTGACTATTCCTACTGCCCCTCCTCCACTTCAATCAGTCTGACTATTCCTACTGCCCCTCCTCCACTTCAATCAGTCCGACTGTTCCTACTGCCCCTCCTCCACTTCAATCAGTCTGACTGTTCCTACTGCCCCTCCTCCACTTCAATCAGTCTGACTGTTCCTACTGCCCCTCCTCCACTTCAATCAGTCCGACTGTTCCTACTGCCCCTCCTCCACTTCAATCAGTCTGACTGTTCCTACTGCCCCTCCTCCACTTCAATCAGTCCGACTGTTCCTATTGCCCCTCCTCCATTTCAATCAGTCCGACTATTCCTACTGCCCCTCCTCCACTTCAATCAGTCTGACTGTTCCTACTGCCCCTCCTCCACTTCAATCAGTCTGACTATTCCTACTGCCCCTCCTCCACTTCAATCAGTCTGACTGTTCCTACTGCCCCTCCTCCACTTCAATCAGTCTGACTGTTCCTACTGCCCCTCCTCCACTTCAATCAGTCTGACTGTTCCTACTGCCCCTCCTCCACTTCAATCAGTCTGACTATTCCTACTGCCCCTCCTCCACTTCAATCAGTCTGACTGTTCCTACTGCCCATCCTCCACTTCAATCAGTCTGACTATTCCTACTGCCCCTCCTCCACTTCAATCAGTCTGACTGTTCCTACTGCCCCTCCTCCATTTCAATCAGTCCGACTATTCCTACTGCCCCTCCTCCACTTCAATCAGTCTGACTGTTCCTACTGCCCCTCCTCCACTTCAATCAGTCTGACTATTCCTACTGCCCCTCCTCCACTTCAATCAGTCTGACTATTCCTACTGCCCCTCCTCCACTTCAATCAGTCTGACTATTCCTACTGCCCCTCCTCCACTTCAATCAGTCTGACTATTCCTACTGCCCCTCCTCCACTTCAATCAGTCTGACTGTTCCTACTGCCCCTCCTCCACTTCAATCAGTCTGACTATTCCTACTGCCCCTCCTCCACTTCAATCAGTCTGACTGTTCCTACTGCCCCTCCTCCACTTCAATCAGTCTGACTATTCCTACTGCCCCTCCTCCACTTCAATCAGTCTGACTATTCCTACTGCCCCTCCTCCATTTCAATCAGTCTGACTATTCCTACTGCCCCTCCTCCACTTCAATCAGTCTGACTATTCCTACTGCCCCTCCTCCACTTCAATCAGTCTGACTATTCCTACTGCCCCTCCTCCACTTCAATCAGTCTGACTATTCCTACTGCCCCTCCTCCATTTCAATCAGTCCGATTTTTCCCACACTAACTTCTATCTAACTCAGAGAGTTTCATCTAAATCCCGGCCACCTAACTGGTGTTGCTTTATAGATTGAATGTATTCCTTACTCATTCCTTCCGAGGCGACCATTGGATCAAAATGTAGACTGTGTTATTGATATCAGTAATGTTCATTTTTGTTATGAGTGTCTTGATCACATCAAGAAAAAAAAACGTTGACTTGGAAACACATTGCAGCTGTTCAGATAGGGGTTAACGATATATCATTGCTTTTCCACAAAAACTATTTGCACTCAATGATACTAATGCTGAACCATAGCTAAAGTAACACAACCCAAATCTATGGCTGCTGTCTCCCCACATAATACTTTTTTAGGCTAATGTGTCACTTGAGTGAACAAAAGAAAACAATAGTATGGTTATGGTGTTAATTCCTGTGATCGAAGACGTTACATCACGTCCAATGTTGAGTGTTCAATCAAAACCTCGATAACGTATTGATGTTAGCAGGTTAACATGTTAGAACCCACAACTCAGTATTCCATTAGCAGAAGTACCAGGCTAACTGTCACGACTCTCCACTCAGTGTTCTAACTGTCACGACTCTCCACTCAGTGTTCTAACTGTCACGACTCTCCACTCAGTGTTCTAACTGTCACAACCTTCCACTCAGTGTTCTAACTGTCACGACTCTCCACTCAGTGTTCTAACTGTCATGACTCTCCACTCAGTGTTCTAACTGTCACGACTCTCCACTCAGTGTTCTAACTGTCACGACTCTCCACTCAGTGTTCTAACTGTCACGACTCTCCACTCAGTGTTCTAACAGTCCCTACTCCCCACTCAATGTTCTAACAGTCCCTACTTCCCACTCAATGTTCTAACAGTCCCTACTCCCCACTCAGTGTTCTAACTGTCACGACTCTCCACTCAGTGTTCTAACAGTCCCTACTCCCCACTCAGTGTTCTAACTGTCACGACTCCCCACTCAGTGTTCTAACTGTCACGACTCTCCACTCAGTGTTCTAACTGTCCCTACTCCCCACTCAGTGTTCTAACTGTCCCTACTCCCCACTCAGTGTTCTAACTGTCACGACTCTCCACTCAGTGTTCTAACAGTCCCTACTCCCCACTCAGTATTCTAACAGTCCCTACTCCCCACTCAGTGTTCTAACTGTCACTACTCTACACTCAGTGTTCTAACTGTCCATACTCCCCACTCAGTGTTCTAACTGTCACTACTCTACACTCAGTGTTCTAACTGTCCCTACTCCCCACTCAGTGTTCTGACTGTCACTACTCTCCACTCAGTGTTCTAACTGTCACTACTCTCCACTCAGTGTTCTGACTGTCCCTACTCTCCACTCAGTGTTCTAACTGTCTCTACTCTCCACTCAGTGTTCTAACTGTCTCTACTCTCCACTCAGTGTTCTAACTGTCACTACTCTGCACTCAGTGTTCTAACTGTCACTACTCTCCACTCAGTGTTCTAACTGTCACTATTCTCCACTCAGTGTTCTAACTGTCACTACTCTCCACTCGGTGTTCTAACTGTCACTACTCTCCACTCATTGTTCTTACCAAAAGGTTCAAACGGTCCAAAATGAGTCATTGAGTGAGAAATGTTCTAACAATCAACCATGTACTATCATAATGTGTAACCTACTGTAAACACAGTACTATCACAATGTGTAACCTACTGTAAACACAGTACTATCACAATGTGTAACCTACTGTAAACACAGTACTATAGCAATGTGTAACCTACTGTAAACACAGTACTATAGCAATGTGTAACCTACTGTAAACACAGTACTATCACAATGTGTAACCTACTGTAAACACAGTACTATCACAATGTGTAACCTACTGTAAACACAGTACTATCGCAATGTGTAACCTACTGTAAACACAGTACTATCACAATGTGTAACCTACTGTAAACACAGTACTATCACAATGTGTAACCTACTGTAAACACAGTACTATCACAATGTGTAACCTACTGTAAACACAGTACTATCACAATGTGTAACCTACTGTAAACACAGTACTATAGCAATGTGTAACCTACTGTAAACACAGTACTATTACAATGTGTAACCTACTGTAAACACAGTACTATCACAATGTGTAACCTACTGTAAACACAGTACTATCACAATGTGTAACCTACTGTAAACACAGTCCTATAGCAATGTGTAACCTACTGTAAACACAGTACTATAGCAATGTGTAACCTACTGTAAACACAGTACTATCACAATGTGTAACCTACTGTAAACACAGTACTATCACAATGTGTAACCTACTGTAAACACAGTACTATAGCAATGTGTAACCTACTGTAAACACAGTACTATCGCAATGTGTAAACTACTGTAAACACAGTACTACCACAATGTGTACCTACTGTAAACACAGTACTATCACAATGTGTACCTACTGTAAACACAGTACTATAGCAATGTGTAACCTACTGTAAACACAGTACTATCACAATGTGTAACCTACTGTAAACACAGTACTATCACAATGTGTAACCTACTGTAAACACAGTACTATCACAATGTGTAACCTACTGTAAACACAGTACTATAGCAATGTGTAACCTACTGTAAACACAGTACTATCACAATGTGTAACCTACTGTAAACACAGTACTATAACAATGTGTAACCTACTGTAAACACAGTACTATAACAATGTGTAACCTACTGTAAACAGTACTATCGCAATGTGTAACCTACTGTAAACACAGTACTATAACAATGTGTAACCTACTGTAAACACAGTACTATCACAATGTGTAACCTACTGTAAACACAGTACTATCGCAATGTGTAACCTACTGTAAACACAGTACTATCACAATGTTTAACCTACT
>NC_143026.1:4470000-4572500 GCF_057628025.1 Oncorhynchus mykiss | reverse complement strand
CTAGGTATCCCCCTTTACAACTGACTAGGTATCCCCCTTTCCCTTTACAACTGACTAGGTATCCCCCTTTCCAACTGAATAGATATCCCCCTTTCCCTTTACAACTGACTAGATATCCCCCTTTCCAACTGACTAGGTATCCCCCTTTCCCTTTACAACTGACTAGATATCCCCCTTTCCAACTGACTAGGTATCCCCCTTTACAACTGACTAGGTATCCCCCTTTCCCTTTACAACTGACTAGGCATCCCCCTTTCCCTTTACAACTGACTAGATATCCCCCTTTCCAACTGACTAGATATCCCCTTTTCCCTTTACAACTGACTAGGTATCCCCCTTTACAACTGACTAGGTACCCCCATTTCCAACTGACTATGTATCCCCCTTTCCCTTTCCAACTGACTAGGTATCCCTCTTTACAACTGACTAGGTATCCCCCTTTACAACTGACTAGGTATCCCCCTTTCCCTTTACAACTGACTAGATATCCCCCTTTACAACTGACTAGATATCCCCCTTTCCAACTGACTAGGTATCCCCCTTTACAACTGACTAGGTATCCCCCTTTACAACTGACTAGGTATCCCCCTTTACCTTTACAACTGACTAGGTATCCCCCTTTCCAACTGAATAGATATCCCCCTTTCCCTTTACAACTGACTAGATATCCCCCTTTCCAACTGACTAGGTATCCCCCTTTACAACTGACTAGGTATCCCCCTTTACAACTGACTAGGTATCCCCCTTTCACTTTACAACTGACTAGGTATCCCCCTTTACAACTGACTAGGTATCCCCCTTTACAACTGACTAGGTATCCCCCTTTCCCTTTACAACTGACTAGGTATCCCCCTTTCCCTTTACAACTGACTAGATATCCCCCTTTACAACTGACTAGGTATCCCCCTTTACAACTGACTAGGTATCCCCCTTTCACTTTACAACTGACTAGGTATCCCCCTTTACAACTGACTAGGTATCCCCCTTTACAACTGACTAGGTATCCCCCTTTACAACTGACTAGGTATCCCCCTTTCCAACTGACTAGGTATCCCCCTTTACAACTGACTAGGTATCCCCCTTTACAACTGACTAGGTATCCCCCTTTCACTTTACAACTGACTAGGTATCCCCCTTTACAACTGACTAGGTATCCCCCTTTACAACTGACTAGGTATCCCCCTTTCCCTTTACAACTGACTAGGTATCCCCCTTTACAACTGACTATGTATCCCCCTTTCCCTTTACAACTGACTAGGTATCCCCCTTTCCCTTTACAACTGACTAGGTATCCCCCTTTCCCCTTTACAACTGACTAGGTATCCCCCTTTCCCTTTACAACTGACTAGGTATCCCCCTTTACAACTGACTAGATATCCCCTTTTCCCTTTACAACTGACTAGGTATCCCCCTTTACAACTGACTAGGTATCCCCCTTTCCAACTGACTATGTATCCCCCTTTCCCTTTCCAACTGACTAGGTATCCCACTTTACAACTGACTAGGTATCCCCCTTTACAACTGACTAGGTATCCCCCTTTACAACTGACTAGGTATCCCCCTTTCCCTTTACAACTGACTAGGTATCCCCCTTTCCCTTTACAACTGACAAGGTATCCCCCTTTCCCATTACAACTGACTAGATATCCCCTTTCCAACTGACTAGGTATCCCCCTTTACAACTGACTAGATATCCCCCTTTACAACTGACTAGGTATCCCCCTTTCCCTTTACAACTGACTAGATATCCCCCTTTACAACTGACTAGGTATCCCTCTTTACACCTGACTAGGTATCCCCCTTTCCCTTTACATCTGACTAGGTATCCCCCTTTCCAACTGACTAGGTATCCCCCTTTACAACTGACTAGGTATCCCCCTTTCCCTTTACAACTGACTAGGTATCCCCCTTTACAACTGACTAGGTATCCCCCTTTACAACTGACTAGGTATCCCCCTTTCCCTTTAAAACTGACTAGGTATCCCCCTTTACAACTGACTAGATATCCCCCTTTACAACTGACTAGATATCCCCCTTTCCAACTGACTAGGTATCCCCCTTTACAACTGACTAGGTATCCCTCTTTACACCTGACTAGGTATCCCCCTTTCCCTTTACATCTGACTAGGTATCCCCCTTTCCAACTGACTAGGTATCCCCCTTTACAACTGACTAGGTATCCCCCTTTCCCTTTACAACTGACTAGGTATCCCCCTTTACAACTGACTAGGTATCCCCCTTTCCCTTTAAAACTGACTAGGTATCCCCCTTTACAACTGACTAGGTATCCCCCTTTACAACTGACTAGGTATCCCCCTTTCCCTTTCCAACTGACTAGGTATCCCCCTTTACAATTGACTAGGTATCCCCCTTTCCCTTTACAACTGACTAGGTATCCCCCTTTCCAACTGAATAGATATCCCCCTTTCCCTTTACAACTGACTAGGTATCCCCCTTTCCCTTTACAACTGACTAGGTATCCCCCTTTCCCTTTACAACAGACTAGGTATCCCCCTTTCCCTTTACAACTGACTAGGTATCCCCCTTTACAACTGACTAGGTATCCCCCTTTCCAACTGACTATGTATCCCCCTTTCCCTTTACAACTGACTAGGTATCCCCCTTTCCCTTTACAACTGACTAGATATCCCCCTTTCCAACTGACTAGGTATCCCCCTTTCCAACTGACTAGATATCCCCTTTTCCCTTTACAACTGACTAGGTATCCCCCTTTACAACTGACTAGGTATCCCCCTTTCCAACTGACTATGTATCCCCCTTTCCCTTTCCAACTGACTAGGTATCCCACTTTACAACTGACTAGGTATCCCCCTTTACAACTGACTAGGTATCCCCCTTTACAACTGACTAGGTATCCCCCTTTCCCTTTACAACTGACTAGGTATCCCCCTTTCCCTTTACAACTGACAAGGTATCCCCCTTTCCCTTTACAACTGACTAGATATCCCCTTTCCAACTGACTAGGTATCCCCCTTTACAACTGACTAGATATCCCCCTTTACAACTGACTAGGTATCCCCCTTTCCCTTTACAACTGACTAGATATCCCCCTTTACAACTGACTAGGTATCCCTCTTTACACCTGACTAGGTATCCCCCTTTCCCTTTACATCTGACTAGGTATCCCCCTTTCCAACTGACTAGGTATCCCCCTTTACAACTGACTAGGTATCCCCCTTTCCCTTTACAACTGACTAGGTATCCCCCTTTACAACTGACTAGGTATCCCCCTTTACAACTGACTAGGTATCCCCCTTTCCCTTTAAAACTGACTAGGTATCCCCCTTTACAACTGACTAGATATCCCCCTTTACAACTGACTAGATATCCCCCTTTCCAACTGACTAGGTATCCCCCTTTACAACTGACTAGGTATCCCTCTTTACACCTGACTAGGTATCCCCCTTTCCCTTTACATCTGACTAGGTATCCCCCTTTCCAACTGACTAGGTATCCCCCTTTACAACTGACTAGGTATCCCCCTTTCCCTTTACAACTGACTAGGTATCCCCCTTTACAACTGACTAGGTATCCCCCTTTCCCTTTAAAACTGACTAGGTATCCCCCTTTACAACTGACTAGGTATCCCCCTTTACAACTGACTAGGTATCCCCCTTTCCCTTTACAACTGACTAGGTATCCCCCTTTCCAACTGACTAGGTATCCCCCTTTACAATTGACTAGGTATCCCCCTTTCCCTTTACAACTGACTAGGTATCCCCCTTTCCAACTGAATAGATATCCCCCTTTCCCTTTACAACTGACTAGGTATCCCCCTTTCCCTTTACAACTGACTAGGTATCCCCCTTTCCCTTTACAACTGACTAGGTATCCCCCTTTACAACTGACTAGGTATCCCCCTTTACAATTGACTAGGTATCCCGCTTTCCCTTTACAACTGACTAGGTATCCCCCTTTCCAACTGAATAGATATCCCCCTTTCCCTTTACAACTGACTAGATATCCCCCTTTCCAACTGACTAGGTATCCCCCTTTACAACTGACTAGGTATCCCCCTTTACAACTGACTAGGTATCCCCCTTTCCCTTTACAACTGACTAGGTATCCCCCTTTACAACTGACTAGGTATCCCCCTTTACAATTGACTAGGTATCCCCCTTTCCCTTTACAACTGACTAGGTATCCCCCTTTCCAACTGAATAGATATCCCCCTTTCCCTTTACAACTGACTAGGTATCCCCCTTTACAACTGACTAGGTATCCCCCTTTACAACTGACTAGGTATCCCCCTTTCCCTTTCCAACTGACTAGGTATCCCCCTTTACAACTGACTAGGTATCCCCTTTTACAACTGACTAGGTATCCCCCTTTACAACTGACTAGGTATCCCCCTTTCCAACTGACTAGATATCCCCTTTTCCCTTTACAACTGACTAGGTATCCCCCTTTCCCTTTACAACTGACTAGGTATCCCCCTTTACAACTGACTAGGTATCCCCCTTTCCAACTGACTATGTATCCCCCTTTCCCTTTACAACTGACTAGGTATCCCCCTTTCCCTTTACAACTGACTAGATATCCCCCTTTCCAACTGACTAGGTATCCCCCTTTACAACTGACTAGGTATCCCCCTTTCCCTTTACAACTGACTAGGTATCCCCCTTTCCAACTGACTAGGTATCCCCCTTTCCATTTCCAACTGACTAGGTATCCCCCTTTCCCTTTACAACTGACTAGGTATCCCCCTTTACAACTGACTAGGTATCCCCCTTTCCAACTGACTAGATATCCCCCTTTCCAACTGACTAGGTATCCCCCTTTACAACTGACTAGGTATCCCCCTTTCCAACTGACTAGATATCCCCTTTTCAACTGACTAGGTATCCCCCTTTACAACTGACTAGGTATCCCCCTTTCCAACTGACTATGTATCCCCCTTTCCCTTTCCAACTGACTAGGTATCCCCCTTTCCAACTGACTAGATATCCACCTTTCCCTTTCCAACTGACTAGATATCCCCCTTTCCATTTACAACTGACTATATATCCCCCTTTCCCTTTCCAACTGACTAAATATCCCCCTGTACAACTGACTAGATATCCCCCTTTCCCTTTACAACTGACTAGATATCCCCCTTTCCCTGTACAACTGACTAGATATCCCCCTTTCCAACTGACTAGATATCCCCCTTTACAACTGACTAGGTATCCCCCTTTCCCTTTCCAACTGACTAGATATCCCCCTTTACAACTGACTATCCCCCTTTCCAACTGACTATCCCCCTTTCTGTAATGTGTAAATGAGACAATTAGATAAAAAAGGCCCATTGTTCAGAAATCAGCCAGAAATCAGCCAGAAATCAGCCAGAAATCAGCCAGAAACCAGCCAGAAATCAGCCAGAAATCAGCCAGAAATCAGCCAGAAATCAGCCAGAAATCAGCCTTAACCTCTGCCTTAAAACATTTGTTTTATATTCTTGGTTATATTGGCCATAGATGTGCATATGAAGGTCCACAGGTCACGTTATTGTATCACCCAGCACTAGCGTCAAACCCAGTCCCTTACATTGGACTCACTTGAATGTGGCATCATGGGTGTGTAGACCTTGGGGTCGATGGTGCCCATGGGTGGAGGCAGGAGGGGGTTGGCGAAGCTGCGTAGGGGGTGCGTGGGCCGGACGCAGGCGGTGGGGATGGTACGGGTCGAGGTACCTCCGACCTCCTCTGTGCCAGGGAGAGAAAGGTCCCCTTTACCTCCTACACCTGGCTTACTGCTACTGCTGCTGATCAAGGTCTGCTGTACCCCGAGCGTGGAGCTGCCCTCTGTCGATATCGCTGCACAGAGAGAGACAGAGAAACAGATTAGTTAGTTTCATCTGTTAGTTAATAAGTTAGCTAGTTAATTAATTAGTTAGCTAGTTAGTTAATAAGTTAACTAGTTAGTTAATTAGTTACCTAGTTAATTAGTTAGTTATTTAGTTATTTAGTTAATTAGTTATTAGTTAGCTAGTTAGATCCATATGTTAGTTAATAAGTTAGCTAGTTAGTTAATAAGTTAGCTAGTTAGTTAATTAGTTAGCTAGTTATCTAATTAGTTTGCTAGTTAGTTAATTAGTTAGTTCCCCCTGTTAGTTAATTAGTTAGCTAGTTATTATATTATAGTTGTCTATGATCTATATCTTGTAGCTATAAAAACAAAACAAAAAAATATCAAAATAGAAGTAAATTGTCTGTGTGTACTCTCTAGTATCTGGACAGTAACCTCATGCTGAGACCCAGGGAGCCCTACTCCTAGTAACCTCATGCTGAGAGACCCAGGGAGCCCTACTCCTAGTAACCTCATGCTGAGAGACCCAGGGAGCCCTACTCCTAGTAACCTCATACTGATACCCAGGGAGCCCTACTCCTAGTAACCTCATGCTGAGAGACCCAGGGAGCCCTACTCCTAGGAACCTCATGCTGAGAGACCAAGGGAGCCCTACTCCTAGTAACCTCATGTTGAGAGACCCAGGGAGCCCTACTCCTAGTAACCTCATGTTGAGAGACCCAGGGAGCCCTACTCCTAGTAACCTCATGCTGAGAGACCCAGTGAGCCCTACTCCTAGTAACCTCATGCTGAGAGACCCAGGGAGCCCTACTCCTAGTAACCTCATGTTGAGAGACCTTGGGGGCCCTACTCCTAGTAACCTCATGTTGAGAAACCCAGGGGGCCCTACTCCTAGTAACCTCATGTTGAGGCACCCAGGGAGCCCTACTCCTAGTAACCTCATGTTAAGAGACCCAGGGAGCCCTACTCCTAGTAACCTCATACTGAGACCCAGGGAGTCCTACTCCTAGTAACCTCATGCTGAGAGACCCAGGGAGCCCTACTCCTAGTAACCTCATACTGAGACCCAGGGAGCCCTACTCCTAGTAACCTCATGTTGAGAGACCTAGGGGGCCCTACTCCTAGTAACCTCATACTGAGAGACCTAGGGGGCCCTACTCCTAGTAACCTCATTTTGAGAGACCTAGGGAGCCCTACTCCTAGTAACCTCATGTTGAGAGACACAGGGAGCCCTACTCTTAGTAACATCATGTTGAGAGACACAGGGAGCCCTACTCCTAGTAACCTCATGTTGAGAGACCTAGGGAGCCCTACTCCTAGTAACCTCATGTTGAGAGACACAGGGAGCCCTACTCTTAGTAACATCATGTTGAGAGACCCAGGGAGCCCTACTCTTAGTAACATCATGTTGAGAGACCTAGGGAGCCCTACTCCTAGTAACCTCATGTTGAGAGACACAGGGAGCCCTACTCTTAGTAACATCATGTTGAGAGACCCAGGGAGCCCTACTCTTAGTAACATCATGTTGAAGGGCCCAGGGAGCCCTACTCCTAGTAACCTCATGTTGAGAGACCTAGGGGGCCCTACTCCTAGTAACATCAATTTGAGAGACCCAGGGAGCCCTACTCCTAGTAACCTCATGTTGAGAGAACTAGGGGGCCCTACTCCTAGTAATATCATGTTGAGAGACCCAGGGAGCCCTACTCCTAGTAACCTCATGCTGAGACCCAGGGAGCCCTACTCCTAGTAAACTCATGTTGAGAGACCCAGGGAGCCCTACTCCTAGTAACCTCATGCTGAGAGACCCAGTGAGCCCTACTCTTAGTAACCTCATGTTGAGAGACCCAGGGAGCCCTACTCCTAGTAACCTCATGTTGAGAGACCCAGGGAGCCCTACTCCTAGTAACCTCATGTTGAGAGACCCAGGGAGCCCTACTCCTAGTAACCTCATGCTGAGAGACCCAGTGAGCCCTACTCCTAGTAACCTCATGCTGAGAGACCCAGGGAGCCCTACTCCTAGTAACCTCATGTTGAGAGACCCAGGGAGCCCTACTCCTAGTAACCTCATGCTGAGAGACCCAGGGAGCCATACTCCTAGTAACCTCATGCTGAGACCCAGAGAGCCCTACTCCTAGTAACCTCATGCTGAGAGACCCAGGGAGCCCTACTCCTAGTAACCTCATATTGATACCCATGGAGCCCTACTCCTAGTAACCTCTTGCTGAGAGACCCAGGGAGCCCTACTCCTAGTAACCTCATGTTGACAGACCCAGGGAGCCCTACTCCTAGTAACCTCATACTGATACCCAGGGAGCCATACTCCTAGTAACCTCATGTTGAGACCCAGGGAGCCCTACTCCTAGTAACCTCATGTTGAGACCCAGGGAGCCCTACTCCTAGTAACCTCATGTTGAGAGATCCAGGGAGCCCTACTCCTAGTAACCTCATGCTGAGAGACCCAGGGAGCCCTACTCTTAGTAACCTCATGCTGAGACCCAGAGAGCCCTACTCCTAGTAACCTCATGTTAAGAGACCCAGGGAGCCTTGCTCCTGGTAACATCATGCTGAGACCCAGAGAGCCCTACTCCTAGTAACCTCATGTTGAGAGACCCAGGGAGCCCTACTCCTAGTAACCTCATGCTGAGAGACCCAGGGAGCCCTACTCCTAGTAACTTCATGTTGAGGGACCTAGGGGGCCCTACTCCTAGTAACCTCATGCTGAGAGACCCAGGGAGCCCTACTCCTAGTAACCTCATGTTGAGAGACCCAGGGAGCCCTCCTCCTAGTAACCTCATGTGGAGAGACCCAGTGAGCTCTATTCTTAGTAACCTCATGATGAGAGACCCAGGGAGCCCTACTCCTAGTAACCTCATGTTGAGAGACCCAGGGAGCCCTACTCCTAGTAACCTCATGCTGAGAGACCCAGTGAGCCCTACTCCTAGTAACCTCATGCTGAGAGACCCAGGGAGCCCTACTCCTAGTAACCTCATGTTGAGAGACCTTGGGGGCCCTACTCCTAGTAACCTCATGTTGAGAAACCCAGGGGGCCCTACTCCTAGTAACCTCATGTTGAGGCACCCAGGGAGCCCTACTCCTAGTAACCTCATGTTAAGAGACCCAGGGAGCCCTACTCCTAGTAACCTCATACTGAGACCCAGGGAGTCCTACTCCTAGTAACCTCATGCTGAGAGACCCAGGGAGCCCTACTCCTAGTAACCTCATACTGAGACCCAGGGAGCCCTACTCCTAGTAACCTCATGTTGAGAGACCTAGGGGGCCCTACTCCTAGTAACCTCATACTGAGAGACCTAGGGGGCCCTACTCCTAGTAACCTCATTTTGAGAGACCTAGGGAGCCCTACTCCTAGTAACCTCATGTTGAGAGACACAGGGAGCCCTACTCTTAGTAACATCATGTTGAGAGACACAGGGAGCCCTACTCCTAGTAACCTCATGTTGAGAGACCTAGGGAGCCCTACTCCTAGTAACCTCATGTTGAGAGACACAGGGAGCCCTACTCTTAGTAACATCATGTTGAGAGACCCAGGGAGCCCTACTCTTAGTAACATCATGTTGAGAGACCTAGGGAGCCCTACTCCTAGTAACCTCATGTTGAGAGACACAGGGAGCCCTACTCTTAGTAACATCATGTTGAGAGACCCAGGGAGCCCTACTCTTAGTAACATCATGTTGAAGGGCCCAGGGAGCCCTACTCCTAGTAACCTCATGTTGAGAGACCTAGGGGGCCCTACTCCTAGTAACATCAATTTGAGAGACCCAGGGAGCCCTACTCCTAGTAACCTCATGTTGAGAGAACTAGGGGGCCCTACTCCTAGTAATATCATGTTGAGAGACCCAGGGAGCCCTACTCCTAGTAACCTCATGCTGAGACCCAGGGAGCCCTACTCCTAGTAAACTCATGTTGAGAGACCCAGGGAGCCCTACTCCTAGTAACCTCATGTTGAGAGACCCAGGGAGCCCTACTCCTAGTAACCTCATGCTGAGAGACCCAGTGAGCCCTACTCCTAGTAACCTCATGCTGAGAGACACAGGGAGCCCTACTCCTAGTAACCTCATGTTGAGAGACACAGGGAGCCCTACTCTTAGTAACATCATGTTGAGAGACCCAGGGAGCCCTACTCTTAGTAACCTCATGCTGAGACCCAGAGAGCCCTACTCCTAGTAACCTCATGCTGAGAGACCCAGGGAGCCCTACTCCTAGTAACCTCATATTGATACCCATGGAGCCCTACTCCTAGTAACCTCTTGCTGAGAGACCCAGGGAGCCCTACTCCTAGTAACCTCATGTTGACAGACCCAGGGAGCCCTACTCCTAGTAACCTCATACTGATACCCAGGGAGGCCTACTCCTAGTAACCTCATGTTGAGACCCAGGGAGCCCTACTCCTAGTAACCTCATGTTGAGACCCAGGGAGCCCTACTCCTAGTAACCTCATGTTGAGAGATCCAGGGAGCCCTACTCCTAGTAACCTCATGCTGAGAGACCCAGGGAGCCCTACTCTTAGTAACCTCATGCTGAGACCCAGAGAGCCCTACTCCTAGTAACCTCATGTTAAGAGACCCAGGGAGCCTTGCTCCTGGTAACATCATGCTGAGACCCAGAGAGCCCTACTCCTAGTAACCTCATGTTGAGAGACCCAGGGAGCCCTACTCCTAGTAACCTCATGCTGAGAGACCCAGGGAGCCCTACTCCTAGTAACTTCATGTTGAGGGACCTAGGGGGCCCTACTCCTAGTAACCTCATGCTGAGAGACCCAGGGAGCCCTACTCCTAGTAACCTCATGTTGAGAGACCCAGGGAGCCCTCCTCCTAGTAACCTCATGTGGAGAGACCCAGTGAGCTCTATTCTTAGTAACCTCATGATGAGAGACCCAGGGAGCCCTACTCCTAGTAACCTCATGTTGAGAGACCCAGGGAGCCCTACTCCTAGTAACCTCATGCTGAGAGACCCAGTGAGCCCTACTCCTAGTAACCTCATGCTGAGAGACACAGGGAGCACTACTCCTAGTAACCTCATGTTGAGAGACCTTGGGGGCCCTACTCCTAGTAACCTCATGTTGAGAAACCCAGGGGGCCCTACTCCTAGTAACCTCATGTTGAGGCACCCAGGGAGCCCTACTCCTAGTAACCTCATGTTAAGAGACCCAGGGAGCCCTACTCCTAGTAACCTCATACTGAGACCCAGGGAGTCCTACTCCTAGTAACCTCATGCTGAGAGACCCAGGGAGCCATACTCCTAGTAACCTCATACTGAGACCCAGGGAGCCCTACTCCTAGTAACCTCATGTTGAGAGACCTAGGGGGCCCTACTCCTAGTAACCTCATACTGAGAGACCTAGGGGGCCCTACTCCTAGTAACCTCATTTTGAGAGACCTAGGGAGCCCTACTCCTAGTAACCTCATGTTGAGAGACACAGGGAGCCCTACTCTTAGTAACATCATGTTGAGAGACACAGGGAGCCCTACTCCTAGTAACCTCATGTTGAGAGACCCAGGGAGCCCTACTCCTAGTAACCTCATGTTGAGAGACACAGGGAGCCCTACTCTTAGTAACATCATGTTGAGAGACCCAGGGAGCCCTACTCTTAGTAACATCATGTTGAGAGACCTAGGGAGCCCTACTCCTAGTAACCTCATGTTGAGAGACACAGGGAGCCCTACTCTTAGTAACATCATGTTGAGAGACCCAGGGAGCCCTACTCTTAGTAACATCATGTTGAAGGGCCCAGGGAGCCCTACTCCTAGTAACCTCATGTTGAGAGACCTAGGGGGCCCTACTCCTAGTAACATCAATTTGAGAGACCCAGGGAGCCCTACTCCTAGTAACCTCATGTTGAGAGAACTAGGGGGCCCTACTCCTAGTAATATCATGTTGAGAGACCCAGGGAGCCCTACTCCTAGTAACCTCATGCTGAGACCCAGGGAGCCCTACTCCTAGTAAACTCATGTTGAGAGACCCAGGGAGCCCTACTCCTAGTAACCTCATGTTGAGAGACCCAGGGAGCCCTACTCCTAGTAACCTCATGTTGAGAGACACAGGGAGCCCTACTCTTAGTAACATCATGTTGAGAGACCCAGGGAGCCCTACTCTTAGTAACATCATGTTGAGAGACCTAGGGAGCCCTACTCCTAGTAACCTCATGTTGAGAGACACAGGGAGCCCTACTCTTAGTAACATCATGTTGAGAGACCCAGGGAGCCCTACTCTTAGTAACATCATGTTGAAGGGCCCAGGGAGCCCTACTCCTAGTAACCTCATGTTGAGAGAACTAGGGGGCCCTACTCCTAGTAATATCATGTTGAGAGACCCAGGGAGCCCTACTCCTAGTAACCTCATGCTGAGATCCAGGGAGCCCTACTCCTAGTAAACTCATGTTGAGAGACCCAGGGAGCCCTACTCCTAGTAACCTCATGCTGAGAGACCCAGTGAGCCCTACTCTTAGTAACCTCATGTTGAGAGACCCAGGGAGCCCTACTCCTAGTAACCTCATGTTGAGAGACCCAGGGAGCCCTACTCCTAGTAACCTCATGTTGAGAGACCCAGGGAGCCCTACTCCTAGTAACCTCATGCTGAGAGACCCAGTGACCCCTACTCCTAGTAACCTCATGCTGAGAGACCCAGGGAGCCCTACTCCTAGTAACCTCATGTTGAGAGACCCAGGGAGCCCTACTCCTAGTAACCTCATGCTGAGAGACCCAGGGAGCCATACTCCTAGTAACCTCATGCTGAGACCCAGAGAGCCCTACTCCTAGTAACCTCATGCTGAGAGACCCAGGGAGCCCTACTCCTAGTAACCTCATATTGATACCCATGGAGCCCTACTCCTAGTAACCTCTTGCTGAGAGACCCAGGGAGCCCTACTCCTAGTAACCTCATGTTGACAGACCCAGGGAGCCCTACTCCTAGTAACCTCATACTGATACCCAGGGAGCCCTACTCCTAGTAACCTCATGTTGAGACCCAGGGAGCCCTACTCCTAGTAACCTCATGTTGAGACCCAGGGAGCCCTACTCCTAGTAACCTCATGTTGAGAGATCCAGGGAGCCCTACTCCTAGTAACCTCATGCTGAGAGACCCAGGGAGCCCTACTCTTAGTAACCTCATGCTGAGACCCAGAGAGCCCTACTCCTAGTAACCTCATGTTAAGAGACCCAGGGAGCCTTGCTCCTGGTAACATCATGCTGAGACCCAGAGAGCCCTACTCCTAGTAACCTCATGTTGAGAGACCCAGGGAGCCCTACTCCTAGTAACCTCATGCTGAGAGACCCAGGGAGCCCTACTCCTAGTAACTTCATGTTGAGGGACCTAGGGGGCCCTACTCCTAGTAACCTCATGCTGAGAGACCCAGGGAGCCCTACTCCTAGTAACCTCATGCTAAGACCCAGGGAGCCCTACTCCTAGTAACCTCATGCTGAGAGACCCAGGGAGCCCTACTCTTAGTAACCTCATGCTGAGACCCAGAGAGCCCTACTCCTAGTAACCTCATGTTAAGAGACCCAGGGAGCCTTGCTCCTGGTAACCTCATGTTGAGGCACCCAGGGAGCCCTACTCCTAGTAACCTCATGTTGAGAGACCCAGGGAGCCCTACTCCTAGTAACCTCATACTGAGACCCAGGGAGCCCTACTCCTAGTAACCTCATGCTGAGAGATCCAGGGAGCCCTACTCCTAGTAACCTCATACTGAGACCCAGGGAGCCCTACTCCTAGTAACCTCATGTTGAGAGACCTAGGGGGCCCTACTCCTAGTAACCTCATGTTGAGAGACCTAGGGGGCCCTACTCCTAGTAACCTCATGTTGAGAGACCTAGGGGGCCCTACTCCTAGTAACCTCATGTTGAGGGACCTAAGGGGCCCTACTCCTAGTAACCTCATACTGAGACCCAGGGAGCCCTACTCCTAGTAACCTCATGTTGAGAGACACAGGGAGCCCTACTCTTAGTAACATCATGTTGAGAGACCTAGGGGGCCCTACTCCTAGTAACCTCATGTTGAGAGACCTAGGGGGCCCTACTCCTAGTAACCTCATGTTGAGAGACCTAGGGGGCCCTACTCCTAGTAACCTCATGTTGAGAGACCTAGGGGGCCCTACTCCTAGTAACCTCATGTTGAGGGACCTAAGGGGCCCTACTCCTAGTAACCTCATACTGAGACCCAGGGAGCCCTACTCCTAGTAACCTCATGTTGAGAGACCTAGGGGGCCCTACTCCTAGTAACCTCATGTTGAGAGACCTAGGGGGCCCTACTCCTAGTAACCTCATGTTGAGAGACCTAGGGGGCCCTACTCCTAGTAACCTCATGTTGAGAGACCTAGGGGGCCCTACTCCTAGTAACCTCATGTTGAGGGACCTAAGGGGCCCTACTCCTAGTAACCTCATACTGAGACCCAGGGAGCCCTACTCCTAGTAACCTCATGTTGAGAGACCCAGGGAGCCTTGCTCCTGGTAACCTCATGTTGAGGCACCCAGGGAGCCCTACTCCTAGTAACCTCATGTTGAGAGACCCAGGGAGCCCTACTCCTAGTAACCTCATACTGAGACCCAGGGAGCCCTACTCCTAGTAACCTCATGCTGAGAGACCCAGGGAGCCCTACTCCTAGTAACCTCATACTGAGACCCAGGGAGCCCTACTCCTAGTAACCTCATGTTGAGAGACCTAGGGGGCCCTACTCCTAGTAACCTCATGTTGAGAGACCTAGGGGGCCCTACTCCTAGTAACCTCATGTTGAGAGACCTAGGGGGCCCTACTCCTAGTAACCTCATGTTGAGGGACCTAAGGGGCCCTACTCCTAGTAACCTCATACTGAGACCCAGGGAGCCCTACTCCTAGTAACCTCATGTTGAGAGACACAGGGAGCCCTACTCTTAGTAACATCATGTTGAGAGACCTAGGGGGCCCTACTCCTAGTAACCTCATGTTGAGAGACCTAGGGGGCCCTACTCCTAGTAACCTCATGTTGAGAGACCTAGGGGGCCCTACTCCTAGTAACCTCATGTTGAGAGACCTAGGGGGCCCTACTCCTAGTAACCTCATGTTGAGGGACCTAAGGGGCCCTACTCCTAGTAACCTCATACTGAGACCCAGGGAGCCCTACTCCTAGTAACCTCATGTTGAGAGACCTAGGGGGCCCTACTCCTAGTAACCTCATGTTGAGAGACCTAGGGGGCCCTACTCCTAGTAACCTCATGTTGAGACCCAGGGAGCCCTACTCCTAGTAACCTCATGTTGAGACCCAGGGAGCCCTTCTCCTAGTAACCTCATGTTGAGAGATCCAGGGAGCCCTACTCCTAGTAACCTCATGCTGAGAGACCCAGGGAGCCCTACTCTTAGTAACCTCATGCTGAGACCCAGAGAGCCCTACTCCTAGTAACCTCATGTTAAGAGACCCAGGGAGCCTTGCTCCTGGTAACATCATGCTGAGACCCAGAGAGCCCTACTCCTAGTAACCTCATGTTGAGAGACCCAGGGAGCCCTACTCCTAGTAACCTCATGCTGAGAGACCCAGGGAGCCCTACTCCTAGTAACTTCATGTTGAGGGACCTAGGGGGCCCTACTCCTAGTAACCTCATGCTGAGAGACCCAGGGAGCCCTACTCCTAGTAACCTCATGCTAAGACCCAGGGAGCCCTACTCCTAGTAACCTCATGCTGAGAGACCCAGGGAGCCCTACTCTTAGTAACCTCATGCTGAGACCCAGAGAGCCCTACTCCTAGTAACCTCATGTTAAGAGACCCAGGGAGCCTTGCTCCTGGTAACCTCATGTTGAGGCACCCAGGGAGCCCTACTCCTAGTAACCTCATGTTGAGAGACCCAGGGAGCCCTACTCCTAGTAACCTCATACTGAGACCCAGGGAGCCCTACTCCTAGTAACCTCATGCTGAGAGATCCAGGGAGCCCTACTCCTAGTAACCTCATACTGAGACCCAGGGAGCCCTACTCCTAGTAACCTCATGTTGAGAGACCTAGGGGGCCCTACTCCTAGTAACCTCATGTTGAGAGACCTAGGGGGCCCTACTCCTAGTAACCTCATGTTGAGAGACCTAGGGGGCCCTACTCCTAGTAACCTCATGTTGAGGGACCTAAGGGGCCCTACTCCTAGTAACCTCATACTGAGACCCAGGGAGCCCTACTCCTAGTAACCTCATGTTGAGAGACACAGGGAGCCCTACTCTTAGTAACATCATGTTGAGAGACCTAGGGGGCCCTACTCCTAGTAACCTCATGTTGAGAGACCTAGGGGGCCCTACTCCTAGTAACCTCATGTTGAGAGACCTAGGGGGCCCTACTCCTAGTAACCTCATGTTGAGAGACCTAGGGGGCCCTACTCCTAGTAACCTCATGTTGAGGGACCTAAGGGGCCCTACTCCTAGTAACCTCATACTGAGACCCAGGGAGCCCTACTCCTAGTAACCTCATGTTGAGAGACCTAGGGGGCCCTACTCCTAGTAACCTCATGTTGAGAGACCTAGGGGGCCCTACTCCTAGTAACCTCATGTTGAGAGACCTAGGGGGCCCTACTCCTAGTAACCTCATGTTGAGAGACCTAGGGGGCCCTACTCCTAGTAACCTCATGTTGAGGGACCTAAGGGGCCCTACTCCTAGTAACCTCATACTGAGACCCAGGGAGCCCTACTCCTAGTAACCTCATGTTGAGAGACCCAGGGAGCCTTGCTCCTGGTAACCTCATGTTGAGGCACCCAGGGAGCCCTACTCCTAGTAACCTCATGTTGAGAGACCCAGGGAGCCCTACTCCTAGTAACCTCATACTGAGACCCAGGGAGCCCTACTCCTAGTAACCTCATGCTGAGAGACCCAGGGAGCCCTACTCCTAGTAACCTCATACTGAGACCCAGGGAGCCCTACTCCTAGTAACCTCATGTTGAGAGACCTAGGGGGCCCTACTCCTAGTAACCTCATGTTGAGAGACCTAGGGGGCCCTACTCCTAGTAACCTCATGTTGAGAGACCTAGGGGGCCCTACTCCTAGTAACCTCATGTTGAGGGACCTAAGGGGCCCTACTCCTAGTAACCTCATACTGAGACCCAGGGAGCCCTACTCCTAGTAACCTCATGTTGAGAGACACAGGGAGCCCTACTCTTAGTAACATCATGTTGAGAGACCTAGGGGGCCCTACTCCTAGTAACCTCATGTTGAGAGACCTAGGGGGCCCTACTCCTAGTAACCTCATGTTGAGAGACCTAGGGGGCCCTACTCCTAGTAACCTCATGTTGAGAGACCTAGGGGGCCCTACTCCTAGTAACCTCATGTTGAGGGACCTAAGGGGCCCTACTCCTAGTAACCTCATACTGAGACCCAGGGAGCCCTACTCCTAGTAACCTCATGTTGAGAGACCTAGGGGGCCCTACTCCTAGTAACCTCATGTTGAGAGACCTAGGGGGCCCTACTCCTAGTAACCTCATGTTGAGAGACCTAGGGGGCCCTACTCCTAGTAACCTCATGTTGAGAGACCTAGGGGGCCCTACTCCAAGTAACCTCATGTTGAGGGACCTAAGGGGCCCTACTCCTAGTAACCTCATACTGAGACCCAGGGAGCCCTACTCCTAGTAACCTCATGTTGAGAGACACAGGGAGCCCTACTCTTAGTAACATCATGTTGAGAGACCCAGGGAGCCCTACTCTTAGCAACATCATGTTGAGGGGCCTAGGGGGGCCTACTCCTAGTAACCTCATGTTGAGAGACCCAGTGAGCCCTACTCCTAGTAACCTCATGTGTAGAGACCCAGGGAGCCCTACTCCTAGTAACCTCATGTTGAGGGGCCTAGGGGGCCCTACTCCTAGTAACCTCATGTTGAGGGGCCTATGGGGCCCTACTCCTAGTAACCTCATGTTGAGAGACCCAGGGAGCCCTACTCCTAGTAACCTCATGCTGAGAGACCCAGGGAGCCCTACTCCTAGTAACCTCATGCTAAGACCCAGGGAGCCCTACTCCTAGTAACCTCATGCTGAGAGACCCAGGGAGCCCTACTCTTAGTAACCTCATGCTGAGACCCAGAGAGCCCTACTCCTAGTAACCTCATGTTGAGAGACCCAGGGAGCCCTACTCCTAGTAACCTCATGCTGAGAGACCCAGGGAGCCCTACTCCTAGTAACTTCATGTTGAGGGACCTAGGGGGCCCTACTCCTAGTAACCTCATGCTGAGAGACCCAGGGAGCCCTACTCCTAGTAACCTCATGCTAAGACCCAGGGAGCCCTACTCCTAGTAACCTCATGCTGAGAGACCCAGGGAGCCCTACTCTTAGTAACCTCATGCTGAGACCCAGAGAGCCCTACTCCTAGTAACCTCATGTTAAGAGACCCAGGGAGCCTTGCTCCTGGTAACCTCATGTTGAGGCACCCAGGGAGCCCTACTCCTAGTAACCTCATGTTGAGAGACCCAGGGAGCCCTACTCCTAGTAACCTCATACTGAGACCCAGGGAGCCCTACTCCTAGTAACCTCATGCTGAGAGACCCAGGGAGCCCTACTCCTAGTAACCTCATACTGAGACCCAGGGAGCCCTACTCCTAGTAACCTCATGTTGAGAGACCTAGGGGGCCCTACTCCTAGTAACCTCATGTTGAGAGACCTAGGGGGCCCTACTCCTAGTAACCTCATGTTGAGAGACCTAGGGGGCCCTACTCCTAGTAACCTCATGTTGAGGGACCTAAGGGGCCCTACTCCTAGTAACCTCATACTGAGACCCAGGGAGCCCTACTCCTAGTAACCTCATGTTGAGAGACACAGGGAGCCCTACTCTTAGTAACATCATGTTGAGAGACCTAGGGGGCCCTACTCCTAGTAACCTCATGTTGAGAGACCTAGGGGGCCCTACTCCTAGTAACCTCATGTTGAGAGACCTAGGGGGCCCTACTCCTAGTAACCTCATGTTGAGAGACCTAGGGGGCCCTACTCCTAGTAACCTCATGTTGAGGGACCTAAGGGGCCCTACTCCTAGTAACCTCATACTGAGACCCAGGGAGCCCTACTCCTAGTAACCTCATGTTGAGAGACCTAGGGGGCCCTACTCCTAGTAACCTCATGTTGAGAGACCTAGGGGGCCCTACTCCTAGTAACCTCATGTTGAGAGACCTAGGGGGCCCTACTCCTAGTAACCTCATGTTGAGAGACCTAGGGGGCCCTACTCCTAGTAACCTCATGTTGAGGGACCTAAGGGGCCCTACTCCTAGTAACCTCATACTGAGACCCAGGGAGCCCTACTCCTAGTAACCTCATGTTGAGAGACACAGGGAGCCCTACTCTTAGTAACATCATGTTGAGAGACCCAGGGAGCCCTACTCTTAGCAACATCATGTTGAGGGGCCTAGGGGGGCCTACTCCTAGTAACCTCATGTTGAGAGACCCAGTGAGCCCTACTCCTAGTAACCTCATGTGTAGAGACCCAGGGAGCCCTACTCCTAGTAACCTCATGTTGAGGGGCCTAGGGGGCCCTACTCCTAGTAACCTCATGTTGAGGGGCCTATGGGGCCCTACTCCTAGTAACCTCATGTTGAGAGACCCAGGGAGCCCTACTCCTAGTAACCTCATGTTGAGAGACCCAGAGAGCCCTACTCCTAGTAACCTCATGTTGAGAGACCCAGGGAGCCCTACTCCTAGTAACCTCATGTGTAGAGACCCAGGGAGCCCTACTCCTAGTAACCTCATGTGTAGAGACCCAGGGAGCCCTACTCCTAGTAACCTCCTGTTGAGGGGCCTAGGGGGCCCTACTCCTAGTAACCTCATGTTGAGGGGCCTATGGGGCCCTACTCCTAGTAACCTCATGTTGAGAGACCCAGGGAGCCCTACTCCTAGTAACCTCATGTTGAGAGACCCAGAGAGCCCTACTCCTAGTAACCTCATGCTGAGAGACCCAGAGAGCCCTACTCCTAGTAACCTCATGCTGAGAGACCCAGAGAGCCCTACTCCTAGTAACCTCATGCTGAGAGACCCAGAGAGCCCTACTCCTAGTAACCTCATGCTGAGAGACCCAGGGAGCCCTACTCCTAGTAACCTCATGTTGAGAGACCCAGAGAGCCCTACTCCTAGTAACCTCATGTTGAGAGACCCAGAGAGCCCTACTCCTAGTAACCTCATGTTGAGAGACCCAGGGAGCCCTACTCCTAGTAACCTCATGTTGAGAGACCCAGAGAGCCCTACTCCTAGTAACCTCATGTTGAGAGACCCAGAGAGCCCTACTCCTAGTAACCTCATGTTGAGAGACCCAGGGAGCCCTACTCCTAGTAACCTCATGTTGAGAGACCCAGGGAGCCCTACTCCTAGTAACCTCATGTTGAGAGACCCAGAGAGCCCTACTCCTAGTAACCTCATGTTGAGAGACCCAGGGAGCCCTACTCCTAGTAACCTCATGCTGAGAGACCCAGTGAGCCCTACTCCTAGTAACCTCATGTTGAGAGACCCAGGGAGCCCTACTCCTAGTAACCTCATGCTGAGAGACCCAGGGAGCCCTACTCCTAGTAACCTCATACTGATACCCAGGGAGCCCTACTCCTAGTAACCTCATGTTGAGAGACCCAGAGAGCCCTACTCCTAGTAACCTCATGTTGAGAGACCCAGGGAGCCCTACTCCTAGTAACCTCATACTGATACCCAGGGAGCCCTACTCCTAGTAACCTCATGTTGAGGGACCCAGAGAGCCCTACTCCTAGTAACCTCATGTTGAGAGACCCAGAGAGCCCTACTCCTAGTAACCTAACCTAATATGTATCTCTTATCTTAGCCGTCTTTCAACACTCTGATGCCGTACATTAAATATACTTCAACATGTAAAAGGATGAAAGCTGAAATCACATTCCCGTGCATTAGGAATGAGAGTCCGATATACACCCTGTCTAGCATGTCTGGATACACATGTTATAAACATGCCATGAGAGCCAATCATTTGTTTGCTGTATAAATGAGAATATTTTCTGTTTACATGACTAGTAGAGAATGATAACTTCCTCGAGTGGGGGGGGGGGTTTACAAAACACTAATCTACGCTGTTTGGATTTCTTTATTAGCATTAAAAAGTGATAGTTCTAATCTGTATTGTTGTCTAAGAAAATATAAACAGGTGATAGACAACAATACAGATAAACAGGTGATAAACAACAATACAGATACACAGGTGATAGACAACAATACAGATAAACAGGTGATAGACAACAATACAGATAAACAGGTGATAGACAACAATACAGATAAACAGGTGATAGACAACAATACAGATAAACACAGGTGATAGACAACAATACAGATAGACAACAATACAGATAAACAGGTGATAGACAACAATACAGATAAACAGGTGATAGACAACAATACAGATAAACAACAATACAGATAAAGAGGTGATAGACAACAATACAGATAAACACAGGTGATAGACAACAATACAGATACACAGGTGATAGACAACAATACAGATAAACACAGGTGATAGACAACAATACAGATAGACAACAATACAGATAAACAGGTGATAGACAACAATACAGATAAACAGGTGATAGACAACAATACAGATACACAGGTGATAGACAACAATACAGATAAACAGGTGATAAACATCAATACAGATACACAGGTGATAGACAACAATACAGATAAACAGGTGATAGACAACAATACAGATAGACAACAATACAGATAAACAGGTGATAGACAACAATACAGATAAACACAGGTGATAGACAACAATACAGATACACAGGTGATAGACAACAATACAGATAAACAGGTGATAGACAACAATACAGATAAAGAGGTGATAGACAACAATACAGATAAACAGGTGATAGACAACAATACAGATAAACACAGGTGATAGACAACAATACAGATAAACAGGTGATAGACAACAATACAGATAAACAGGTGATAGACAACAATACAGATATATAAACAGGTGTGGCTAGAAGCCCACACCACAACACTACTATATACAATACAATGTCTTGTTGGCATGACACTAATGTCTTGTTGGCATGACACTAATGTCTTGTTGGCATGACTTGTCTTGTTGCCAATCCTCGACTTTGGCGATGTCATTTACAAAATAGCCTCCAATACCCTACTCAACAACTTGGATGCAGTCTATCACAGTGCAATCCGTTTTGTCACCAAAGCCCCATATACTACCCACCATTGCGACCTGTACTCTCTCGTTGGCTGGCCCTCGCTTCATACTCGTCGCCAAACCCACTGGCTCCATGTCATCTACAAGACCCTGCTAGGTAAAGTCCCCCCTTATCTCAGCTCGCTGGTCACCATAGCATCTCCCACCTGTAGCACACGCTCCAGCAGGTATATCTCTCTAGTCACCCCCAAAACCAATTCTTTCTTTGGCCGCCTCTCTTTCCAGTTCTCTGCTGCCAATGACTGGAACGAACTACAAAAATCTCTGAAACTGGAAACACTTATCTCCCTCACTAGCTTTAAGCACCAACTGTCAGAGCAGCTCACAGATTACTGCACCTGTACATAGCCCACCTATAATTTAGCCCAAACAACTACCTCTTTCACAACTGTATTTAATTAATTAATTTATTTTGCTCCTTTGCACCCCATTATTTTTATTTCTACTTTGCACTTTCTTCCATTGCAAAACTACCATTCCAGTGTTTTACTTGCTATATTGTATTTACCTTGCCACCATGGCCTTTTTTGCCTTTACCTCCCTTCTCACCTCATTTGCTCACATTGTATATAGACTTGTTTATACTTTATTATTGACTGTATGTTTGTTTTACTCCATGTGTAACTCTGTGTTGTTGTATCTGTCGAACTGCTTTGCTTTATCTTGGCCAGGTCGCAATTGTAAATGAGAACTTGTTCTCAACTTGCCTACCTGGTTAAATAAAGGTAAAATAAAATAAATAAAATAAATAAATAAAATAAAATGACACTAATGTCTTGTTGGCATGACACTAATGTCTTGTTGGCATGACACTAATGTCTTGTTGGCATGACATTAATGTGTTGTTGGCATGACACTAATGTCTGGTTGGCATGACACTAATGTCTGGTTGGCATGACACTAATGTCTGGTTGGCATGACACTAATGTCTTGTTGGCATGACACTAATGTGTTGTTGGCATGACACTAATGTCTGGTTGGCATGACACTAATGTCTGGTTGGCATTGGCAGCTTAAGATCGGTAGCCGAGCCATTCTATCTTTACTGTGCTATAGAGCTAGGGGTCCATTCTATCTTAACTGTGCTATAGAGCTAGAGGTCCATTCTATATTTACTGTGCTATAGAGCTAGGGGTCCATTCTATCTTTACTGTACTATAGAGCTAGGGGTCCATTCTATATTTACTGTGCTATAGAGCTAGGGGTCCATTCTATCTTTACTGTGCTATAGAGCTAGGGGTCCATTCTATCTTAACTGTGCTATAGAGCTAGGGGTCCATTCTATCTTAACTGTGCTATAGAGCTAGGGGTCCATTCTATCTTAACTGTGCTATAGAGCTAGGGGTCCATTCTATCTTTACTGTACTATAGAGCTAGAGGTCCATTCTATATTTACTGTGCTATAGAGCTAGGGGTCCATTCTATCTTTACTGTGCTATAGAGCTAGGGGTCCATTCTATCTTTACTGTGCTATAGAGCTAGGGGTCCATTCTATATTTACTGTGCAATAGAGCTAGGGGTCCATTCTATCTTTACTGTGCTATAGAGCTAGGGGTCCATTCTATCTTTACTGTGCTATAGAGCTAAGGGTCCATTCTATCTTAACTGTGCTATAGAGCTAGGGGTCCATTCTATCTTTACTGTGCTATAGAGCTAGGGGTCCATTCTATCTTTACTGTGCTATAGAGCTAGGGGTCCATTCTATCTTTACTGTGCTATAGAGCTAGGGGTCCATTCTATCTTTACTGTGCTATAGAGCTAGGGGTCCATTCTATCTTTACTGTGCTATAGAGCTAGGGGTCCATATGAAACAAGATCTAAAGTACTTGTTGGTAAAAACGTCAAGCGTCTTGGCCAGGGGGCATTTAACACTGGTCTTTTTATTTAACCAGTAAAACATAGTTGAGTTTAGAAACTTATTTTACTGTCTTAATGTCTTGGGCATCTATGTCTCCTCTCCTCTCCTCTCCTCTCCTCTCCTCTCCTCTCCTCTCCTCTCCTCTCCTCTCCTCTCCTCTCCTCTCCCCTCCCCTCCCCTCCCCTCCTCTCCTCTCCTCTCCTCTCCTCTCCCTCTCCTCTCCTCTCCTCTCCTCTCCTCCTCCTACCTCGTTTGCTCTCTCCTTCCAGCCAAAGTGTTTTCCCCGACACTGAAACAAACCTAATTCCCCGTTTTGGCCCAGCCTGAAGATTGCCCCTCGTCTTAAATTACAAATATAGGTCAATATTGAGCTATAAGCCAATTACTTGGGCTTGTGTCCTGAATGGTACCTTAATTCTTTAATTCATAGGCTGCACCTTCGTCACTCGGTCGAGTCATCCCAACATTCTCAAGCATTCATTCTGGACGGAGGCTTACAAATGTTTTAGTCTAAATTACACTATAGTGTCCTTGGAAACATGATGACATTGATAAAGTTGGCAAATATTTAGTAGGAAGCAACTTTGTCATCGTCATGATCATGTCATCAAATTCTTACTTTAGACAGATGGTAATGATGTTGTCATCAGCAGCAAAGGTCGTCAAAAGAATAGCTAGCAATGCTAACGTTTGCTAGCTAAATTCTGGTGGTCTCGCCTCAATCTTAGCTAACGTTAAACTGCACCTGAAGTCAATCTGGAGACGTCAAAATGATGACAGAAGGTTTTATCAGTGCTCAATACCAATCCTCAGTCGGGGGCGTCAGTCCCAAAACGTAACGTTTAAAATAATATGACCAAAATGTGCTACCAAAAAATAGTGAACTGCATTTTACCAGGGCCCATAGGGTTATATAGGGGATAGGGTGTAAATGGCTAATACATCTTCTCCTCAGTGTCATTTACTTGCCAGGAAAAGGATGGCCTTAATGGCCCTAACACATAAGAGCAAGCATGGAGTGAGACAGAAAAAGACAGTGCTAATGAGAAGTAAATGTCTGATAGAGAAATTGAGACCAGAGGCAAGAAGAGAGAAAGATAGAGAAAGAGCGAGGAGGAGGGATTGGATTGACATGGAGGGAGGGAGGGAGGGAGGGAGGGAGGGAGGGAGGGAGATTAAGAGGTGCAGACTCCTTTTGGGAAAGTAAGAGAGAGAGAGAGAGAGAGAGAGAGAGAGAGAGAGAGAGAGAGAGAGAGAGAGAGAGAGAGAGAGGAGAGAGAGAGAGAGAGAGAGATGAGAGAGAGAGAGAGAGAGAGAGAGAGATGAGAGAGTGAAGAGAGAGAGGAGAGAGAGAGAGAGAGAGAGAGGAGAGAGTGAAGAGAGAGAGGAGAGTGGAGAGAGAGAGAGAGATAGAGCGAGGGAGATAGAGCGAGGGAGAGAGGAGAGAGAGAGAGAGGAGAGTGAAGAGAGAGAGATAGAGCGAGAGAGCGAGGGAGAGATAGATAGATAAACAGTATAACAGAAAGGCCGCCGTAGGCAGACATGGCTCTCTAGAGAAGACAGGCTATGTGCTCAATGACCACAAAATGAGGTGGAAACTGATCTGCACTTCCATATGAATATCCTGCCCAATGTATGACCGACCGTATTGGAGACACATGTTTACTGTTAATTTTTATTGTTTATTTCACTTTTGTATATTATCTACCTCACTTGCTTTGGCAATGTAAACACATGTTTCCCATGCCAATAAAGCCCCTTGAATTGAATTGAGATAGATAAAGAAAGATAGATAAAGAAGATTGAAATGAGATAGATAGATAAACAGTATAACAGAGAGAGAGAGAGAGATAAACAGTATAACAGAGAGAGAGAGAGATAAATAGTATAACAGAGAGAGAGAGATAAACAGTATTACACAGAGCGAGAGAGAGAGAGATAAACAGTACAACAGAGAGAGAGAGAGATAGATAAACAGTATAACAGAGAGAGAGAGAGAGATAGATAGATAAACAGTATAACAGAGAGAGAGAGAGAGATAAACAGTATAACAGAAAGAGAGAGATAGATAGATAAACAGTATAACAGAGAGAGAGAGATAGATAAACAGTATAACAGAAAGAGAGAGATAGATAGATAAACAGTACAACAGAGAGAGAGAGAGAGATAGATAGATAAACAGTATAACAGAGAGAGAGAGATAGATAAACAGTATAACAGAAAGAGAGAGATAGATAGATAAACAGTATAACAGAGAGAGAGAGAGAGAGATAGATAAACAGTATAACAGAGAGAGAGAGATAGATAAACAGTATAACAGAGAGAGAGAGAGAGATAGATAAACAGTACAACAGAAAGAGAGAGAGAAACAGATAAACAGTACAACAGAAAGAGAGAGAGAGATAGATAAACAGTATAACAGAGAGAGAGAGAGAGATAGATAAACAGTATAACAGAGAGAGAGAGAGAGATAGATAAACAGTACAACAGAGAGAGAGAGAGAGATAGATAAACAGTACAACAGAGAGAGAGAGAGAGATAGATAA
Organism: Oncorhynchus mykiss; assembly: GCF_057628025.1. Classification (NCBI taxonomy): domain Eukaryota; kingdom Metazoa; phylum Chordata; class Actinopteri; order Salmoniformes; family Salmonidae; genus Oncorhynchus; species Oncorhynchus mykiss. Next base: position 4,546,136 of record NC_143026.1, on the reverse strand, counting down.
ACAGTATAACAGAGAGAGAGAGATAGATAAACAGTATAACAGAAAGAGAGAGATAGATAGATAAACAGTATAACAGAAAGAGAGAGATAGATAGATAAACAGTATAACAGAAAGAGAGAGAGAGATAGATAAACATTATAACAGAGAGAGAGAGAGAGATAGATAGATAAACAGTATAACAGAGAGAGAGAGATAGATAAACAGTATAACAGAAAGAGAGAGAGAAACAGATAAACAGTACAACAGAGAGAGAGAGATAGATAAACAGTATAACAGAAAGAGAGAGAGAGAGATAGAGAAGAGAGATTGACATACAGAATGACTGTAAACGGTACTGACTCCCACCTGCTGTGTAGCTGCGGTCCACGGTGAGGCTGGGGAAGGGCATCGGTCTCAGGGTGAACTTGGGATGAGTGGTCAAAGTACCATGGCTGTACCCGCAGGTGGGCGAGGACAGAATGCCAGGGTACTGGCTACCCTCCAGGGTTGGCACTGGGATGGCACTGACAACAGCTGGGTAGAGGGGAGACAGGAAACAGGAAACATAATGACATCTCTCTCTCTCTCTTAAACAACAGGGTTAAAATAACCATGTAAATATAGTGAGTATTGGAAATGACATCCGGTTCGTCCCATTTTGGGACACAAATATAAACAGGTAAACAACAGCCACCGTTTAGACTAAAACAGGAAAACATTCTAGGTCATCTAGCCCCTAGTAAAACTGTTTTATCCAAAGTAACTTACAGTACAGTTTATAGGATCAATTTAGCGACATTATAGGCTCAATTAGCGACATTAAGGAATCAACTAACGACATTAAGGAATCAATTAACGACATTAAGGAATCAATAAGCGACATTATAGGATCAATTAGCGACATTAAGGAATCAATTAACGACATTAAGGAACCAATTAGATAAATTATAGGATCAATTAGCGACATTAAGGAATCAATTAACAACATTAGGAATCAATTAGCGACATTATAGGCTCAATTAGCGACATTAAGGAATCAATTAACGACATTAAGGAATCAATTAGCGACATTATAGAATCAATTAGCGACATTATATAATCAATTAGCGACATTATAGGATCAATTAGCGACATTATAGGATCAATTAGCGACAAAGTAGTGTTGTGTACTCTGAATACTAAACACAACCCTACAGGAACATCTGAAGACAGTAAGAGAGATACTAAACACAACCCTACAGGAACATCTGAAGATTGTAAGAGAGAGACTAAACACAACCCTACAGGAACATCTGAAGACAGTAAGAGAGATACTAAACACAACCCTACAGGAACATCTGAAGACAGTAAGAGAGATACTAAACACAACCCTACAGGAACATCTGAAGACAGTAAGAGAGATACTAAACACAACCCTACAGGAACATCTGAAGACAGTAAGAGAGATACTAAACACAACCCTACAGGAACATCTGAAGACAGTAAGAGAGAGACTAAACACAAACCTACAGGAACATCTGAAGACAGTAAGAGAGAGACTAAACACAACCCTACAGGAACATCTGAAGACAGTAAGAGAGATACTAAACACAACCCTACAGGAAGATCTGAAGACAGTAAGAGAGATACTAAACCCAACCCTACAGGAACATCTGAAGACAGTAAGAGAGATACTAAACACAACCCTACAGGAACATCTGAAGACCGTAAGAGAGATACTAAACACAACCCTACAGGAACATCTGAAGACAGTAAGAGAGATACTAAACACAACCCTACAGGAACATCTGAAGACAGTAAGAGAGATACTAAACACAACCCTACAGGAACATCTGAAGACAGTAAGAGAGATACTAAACACAAACCTACAGGAACATCTGAAGACAGTAAGAGAGATACTAAACACAACCCTACAGGAACATCTGAAGACTGTAAGAGAGATACTAAACACAACCCTACAGGAACATCTGAAGACAGTAAGAGAGATACCAAACACAACCCTACAGGAACATCTGAAGACAGTAAGAGAGATACTAAACACAACCCTACAGGAACATCTGAAGACAGTAAGAGAGATACTAAACCCAACCCTACAGGAACATCTGAAGATTGTAAGAGAGAGACTAAACACAACCCTACAGGAACATCTGAAGACAGTAAGAGAGATACTAAACCCAACCCTACAGGAACATCTGAAGACAGTAAGAGAGATACTAAACACAACCCTACAGGAACATCTGAAGATTGTAAGAGAGAGACTAAACACAACCCTACAGGAACATCTGAAGATTGTAAGAGAGATACTAAACACAACCCTACAGGAACATCTGAAGACAGTAAGAGAGATACTAAACACAACCCTACAGGAACATCTGAAGACAGTAAGAGAGATACTAAACACAACCCTACAGGAACATCTGAAGATTGTAAGAGAGAGACTAAACACAACCCTACAGGAACATCTGAAGATTGTAAGAGAGAGACTAAACACAACCCTACAGGAACATCTGAAGACAGTAAGAGAGATACTAAACCCAACCCTACAGGAACATCAGAAGATGGTTCATTAGAAGACGGACTGAAACAGGGATGGACTGCCTGGACTCATTTTAGCTGCAAAACATTTTTTTGTATGATTTCCGTTTATGCCAGGCTGTTCCCAACAATGGAGTTAGACAGGTAGGTAGGTAGGTAGGTAGGTAGGTAGGTAGGTAGGTAGGTAGGCAGGCAGGCAGGCAGGCAGGCAGGCAGGCAGGCAGGCAGGCAGGCAGGCAGGCAGGCAGGCAGGCAGGCAGACAGACAGAAAGACAGACAGACAGACAGACAGACAGACAGACAGACAGACAGGAGAAAAATACTGGAGAACTAGTGACTGACTGAGCCTTGACCTTGAAAAGAGCCCTGAAGGCTTAAAGAAGAGGGAAGAGAGGGGGAAGAGAGGAGGGAGAGTGGGATGGAGGAGGGAGAGAGGAGGGAGAGTGGGATGGAGGAGGGAGAGAGGAGGGAGAGAGCAGGGAGAGTGGGACGGAGGTGGGCGCTTTGCTGTTAAAACGCCCAGGGTACTCCAAACAGAGAGAGATCGCTATCTCTTAAACTGTCTCCGACCTGGAGGGGAAAAATAATTGTCTGGTGTGTTTGTGTGTGTGTGACTACTGAGACTACTGAGACTACTCTCACTGTAGTGTAGTCCTGACTACTGAGACTACTTTCATTATGCTGTCAATGTGACTTCCATTACACAGGAGTTCAATGTAGTGTAGTACTGACTACTGAGACTACTGAGACTACTCTCACTGTAGTGTAGTCCTGACTACTGAAACTAATGAGACTACTCTCACTGTAGTGTAGTCCTGACTACTGAGACTACTTTCATTATGCTGTCAATGTGACTTCCATTACACAGGAGTTCACTGTAGTGTAGTCCTGACTACTGAGACTACTCTCACTTTACTGTAGTACTGACTACTGAGACTACTGAGACTACTCTCACTTTACTGTAGTACTGACTACTGAGACTACTGAGACTACTGAGACAACTCTCACTTTACTGTAGTACTGACTACTGAGACTACTCTCACTATACTGTAGTACTGACTACTGAGACTACTCTCACTATACTGTAGTACTGACTACTGAGACTACTGTGACTACTGAGACAACTCTCACTTTACTGTAGTACTGGCTACTGAGACTACTCTCACTATACTGTAGTACTGACTACTGAGACTACTCTCACTATACTGTAGTACTGACTACTGAGACTACTCTCACTGTACTGTAGTCCTGACTACTGAGACTACTGAGACTACTGAGACTACTGAGACAACTCTCACTTTACTGTAGTACTGGCTACTGAGACTACTCTCACTATACTGTAGTACTGACTACTGAGACTACTCTCACTGTACTGTAGTACTGACTACTGAGGCTACAGAGATGGGATAGATGGGGGTATATGGGGATAGTTGAGGGAGATGGGGTAGATGAGGTAGATGGAGTAGATTGGGTAGATGGGGTAGATGAGGTAGATGAGGTAGGTGAGGTAGATGAGGTAGATGAGGTAGGTGAGGTAGATGAGGTAGATGGGGTAGATGAGGTAGATGGGGTAGATGAGGTAGGTGAGGTAGATGGAGTAGATGAGGTAGATGAGGTAGATGATGAAGATGGGGTAGATGGGGGTAGGTGAGGGTAGGTGAGGTAGATGAGGGTAGGTGAGGTAGATGGGGTAGATGGGGTAGATGAGGTAGATGAGGTAGATGGGGTAGATGGGGTAGATGGGGTAGATGAGGTAGATGAGGTAGATGATGTAGGTGGGGGTAGATGAGGTAGATGAGGTAGATGAGGTAGGTGAGGTAGATGAGGAAGACGGGGTAGATGGGGGTAGATGAGGTAAATGGGGGTAGGTGAGGTAGATGGGGTGGATGAGGGTAGATGAGGTAGATGGGGTAGATGAGAGTAGATGGGGTGGATGAGGGTAGATGAGGTAGGTGAGGTAGATGGGGTAGATGAGGTAGGTGAGGTAGATGGGGTAGATGGGGGTAGGTGAGGGTAGGTGAGGTAGATGAGGGTAGGTGAGGTAGATGGGGTAGATGGGGTAGATGAGGTAGATGATGAAGATGGGGTAGATGGGGGTATGTGAGGGTAGGTGAGGTAGATGAGGGTAGGTGAGGTAGATGGGGTAGATGGGGTAGATGAGGTAGATGGGGTAGATGGGGTAGATGGGGTAGATGGGGTAGGTGAGATAGATGAGGTAGCTGGGGTAGCCTCAGTACACAAATTAAAGCAACAAGCAATTTAATTATGTTAAAACTTGACATTAGTTTATAAAACAGCTCACCAGTAAACATACCAACATACGTACCTTTGTTAAAACTTGTGATAATATACAGTACCAGTAAAAAGTTTGGACACATCTACTCATTCAAGGGATTTTCTTTATTTCTACTATTTTCTACATCGTATAATAATAGTGAAGACAACAAAACTATGAAATAACACATATGGAATCATGTAGTAACCAAAAAAGTGTTAAAAAAAATCTATATATATTTTATATTTGAGATACCACAAAATCAGCCAAAAAGTGCTCAGCATATGTGGGAACTCTAAGACTGTTGGAAAAGCATTCCAGGTGAAGCTAGTTCAGAGAGTGCCAAGAATGTGTAAAGCTGTCAGCAAGGCAAAGGGTGGCTAATTTCAAATATAAAATATATTTTTTGGGGGGGTTACTACATGATTTCATAGTTTTGGTGTTTTCAATATTTCACTATGTAGAAAATAGGTCAAATGATGGAAAACCCTTGAATGAGTCGGTCTGTCAAAACTTCTGACTGGTACCGTAGTCGGTTTCTAACAATTAGACCACAGTTCAGACAGAAACGCATCGTAATTAGAATGTTGACATAAAACACAGTGACATCAATTCATCTCACTAATATCATTTTAATTGGATTAATCATCTGGGACTGACTCTGTAGAACCCATTTAATCCTAATCTCGTAATCTGATAATCAACTCAGATTATGACCTCTTCTCATCAGAAATATGAGGTTGCAGCAGTAAAACAGTGAGAGGGGTCCTCTCCTCTCCTATTCCTCTACCTCTACCTCTCCTCTCCTCTCCTCTACCTCTCCTCACCTCTCCTCTCCTCTACCTCTCCTCTCCTCTCCTCTCCTCTCCTCTCCTAATACCTCTCCTCACCTCTCCTCTCCTCTCCCCTCCTCTCCTCTACCTCTCCTCTCCTCCTCTACCTCTCCTCTATCTCTCCTTTCCTCTTCTACCTCTCCCTATCATCTACCTCTCCACACCTCTCCTCTTCTACCTCTTCCTCTCCTCTCCTCCTCTACCTCCTCTCCTTCTCTACCTCTCCTCTACCTCTCCTCTCCTCCTCTACCTCTCCTCTCCTCTACCTCTCCTCTTCTCTCCTCCTCTACATCCCCTCTCCTCCTCTACCTCTCCTCTCCTCTCCTCTCCTCTCCTCTCCTCTCCTCTCCTCCTCTACCTCTCCTCTCCTTCCTCTACCTCTCCTCTCCTCCTCTACCTCTCCTCTACCTCTCCTTTCCTCCTCTACCTCTCCCTATCCTCTACCTCTCCACACCTCTCCTCTCCTCCTCTACCTCTCCTCTATCTCTCCTTTCCTCTTCTACCTCTCCCTATCCTCTACCTCTCCACACCTCTCCTCTTCTACCTCTCCCTCTCCTCTCCTCCTCTACCTCTCCTCTCCTTCTCTACCTCTCCTCTACCTCTCCTCTCCTCCTCTACCTCTCCGCTCCTCTACCTCTCCTCTTCTCTCCTCTTACATCCCCTCTCCTCCACCCCTCCTCTCTCCTCTCCTCTCCTCTCCTCTCCTCTCCTCTCCTCTCCTCTCCTCTCCTCTCCTCCTCTACCTCTCCTCTCCTCTACCTCTCCTCTCCTCCTCTACCTCTCCTCTATCTCTCCTTTCCTCTTCTACCTCTCCCTATCCTCTACCTCTCCAAACCCCTCCTCTTCTACCTCTCCCTCTCCTCTCTCCTCTACCTCTCCTCTCCTTCTGACCTCTCCTCACTGTCCTCTCCTCCTCTACCTCGCCTCTCCTCTACCTCTCCTCTTCTTCCCCTCCTCTACATCCCCTCTCATCCTCTACCTCTCCTCTCCTCCTCTCCTCTCCTCTCCTCTCCTCTACTCTCTTCTCCTCTCCTCTCTTCTCCTCTCCTCTACCTCTCCTCTACCTCTCCTCCTCTACCTCTCCTCTACCTCTCCTTTCCTCCTCTACCTCTCCCTATCCTCTACCTCTCCACCTTTCCTCCACCTCTCTCCTCCTCTACCTCTCCTCTCCTCCTCTACCTCTCCTCTCCTCCTCTACCTCTCCTCTACCTCTCCTTTCCTCCTCTACCTCTCCCTATCCTCTACCTCTCCACACCTCTCCTCTTCTACCTCTCCTCTACCTCTCCTCCTCTACCTCTCCTCTCCTCCTCTACCTCTACCTCTCCTCTCCTCCTCTACCTCTCCTCTCCTCCTCTACCTCTCCTCTACCTCTCCTTTCCTCTACCTCTCCTCATCCTCTGCCTCTCCGCACCTCTCCCTTGACCTCTCCTCGCACCTCTCCTCCTTATGCCCTCTCCTCCTCACCTCGCCATGCTCCTTCTCCTCTCCATCTTCTCCTGTCTTCTCCTTCTCACACATAGGAGAGGAAGAGAGGAAAGGTAGCGGAGAGGAGAGGTAGAGGAGAGGTAGAGGAGTGGAAAGGTAGAGGAGAGGAGAGGTAGAGGAGAGGAGTGGAGAGGAGAGGATAGTTAGAGGAGAGGAGAGGGAGAGGAGAGGAAAGGTAGAGGAGAGGAGAGGTAGAGGAGAGGACCCCTCTCACTGTTTTACTGCTGCAACCTCATATTTCTGATTATAATAGGTTAATAATCTGAGTTGATTATCAGATTATGAGATTAGGATTAAATGGGTTCTACAGAGTCAGTCCCAGATGATTAATCCAATTAAAATGATATTAGTGAGATTAATTGATGTCACTGTGTTATGTCAACATTCTAATTACGATGCATTTGTGTCCGAACTGTGGTCTAATTGAAATGACTACGGTGTTTACGACATTCCTTCATCCTTGGCTAGTAAATCCAACGTCACAACGTTGATGGTGGTGCTGTGTCAGCATTCAGGACGATGTTAAAAACCCACATCTGTAACCTCCTCCTTTGGCCTCTTGTGTGTTTTAACAACAAACAAGGTGTTCAAGGGCCTACAATACACATTACTGCACAGTAATTAACGAGCTGCCCTCTATGAGGGTTGCTCAGTAATGCACGGACAGAGTGGATATACCATCTACAGTATATAGATCAACAGAAATAATCATTGTCATCTTTCATAATCAAACAATCCAGACAACTATTCACACAAGAACCCCTGGAAGAACGAAGCCAACTGAAATGTGTCCCTGTTCAGGTCCCTTAGAAGATTATTGATGGTGGAATACGTGATATATTGGAGTACCCTGCAGTGTGTGTGTGTGTGTGTGTGTGTGTGTGTGTGTGTGTGTGTGTGTGTGTGTGTGTGTGTGTGGTGATCCCATGCTGTGAAACGGCTATCAGGAGTGTGATGGTTAGGTAACTACTGAGCATGCCCACTAGGGTTCAGGTAGGTAACTACTGAGCATGCCCACTAGGGTTCAGGTAGGTAACTACTGAGCATGCCCACTAGGGTTCAGGTAGGTAACTACTGAGCATGCCCACTAGGGTTCAGGCAGGAATGACTGAGCATGCCCACTAGGGTTCAGGTAGGTAACTACTGAGCATGCCCACTGGGTTTCAGGTAGGTAACTACTGAGCATGCCCACTAGGGTTCAGGTAGGTAACTACTGAGCATGCTCACTAGGGTTCAGGTAGGTAACTACTGAGCATGCTCACTAGGGTTCAGTAGGAAGAACTACTGAGCATGCCCACTAGGGTTCAGATAGGTAACTACTGAGCATGCCCACTAGGGTTCAGGTAGGTAACTACTGAGCATGCCCACTAGGGTCTCAGGTATAACACAATGGTTATGTACCCTGTAGACACAGTGAGTCCCCTGTCACTTTTCAGGATGCTAGTCGTTGTGTCGGATGGGAACGTGCTGTCTGATGGGTGCTCACAAATGGACAGTGTGGTCGGAGAGACCAATCACGTTCAACCAGTAATAAGGTTCAACCAATCAGAATCCAACAACCTTAGCCTCCCTCCAGACCTGCTCATGTTTAACATCCAGATTAGATTGTCTGTCTATGTTCATTCAACAATCCAGATTAGACTGTCTATGTTCATTCTACTATCCAGATTAGACTGTCTATGTTCATTCTACTATCCAGATTAGACTGTCTATGTTCATTCTACAATCCAGATTAGACTGTCTATGTTCATTCTATAATCCAGATTAGACTGTCTATGTTCAGTCTACAATCCAGATTAGACTGTCTATGTTCATTCTACTATCCAGATTAGACTGTCTATGTTCATTCTACTATCCAGATTAGACTGTCTATGTTCATTCTACAATCCAGATTAGACTGTCTATGTTCATTCTACAATCCAGATTAGACTGTCTATGTTCATTCTACTATCCAGATTAGACTGTCTATGTTCATTCTACAATCCAGATTAGACTGTCTATGTTCAGTCTACAATCCAGATTAGACTGTCTATGTTCATTCTACTATCCAGATTAGACTGTCTATGTTCATTCTACAATCCAGATTAGACTGTCTATGTTCATTCTACAATCCAGATTAGACTGTCTATGTTCAGTCTACAATCCAGATTAGACTGTCTATGTTCATTCTACAATCCAGATTAGACTGTCTATGTTCAGTCTACAATCCAGATTAGACTGTCTGTCTATGTTCAGTCTACAATCCAGATTAGACTGTCTATGTTCAAATCAAATTTATTTATATAGCCCTTCTTACATCAGCTGATATCTCAAAGTGCTGTACAGAAACTCAGCCTAAAACCCCAAAACAGCAAGCAATGCAGGTGTAGAAGCACGGTGGCTAGGAAAAACTCCCTGGAAAGGCCAGAACCTAGGAAGAAACCTAGAGAGGAACCAGGCTATGTTCAGTAATAACTGATCCAGGAGATGAGTCTACCTTCCCGTTAGAGGGCCTGTCATCTCAGGAGTCTGCATCCTGCCAGCCACATCTCTGATCTGAGCTCAGTGGAGTCTCTCTCTCTTTCTCTGTGAGATGGATTCCGGCTGATCGTGATTGACTAACGCGCGCTAGCGGTCAGTGTGTGTTGTTAACTTACTGGTGTTGCTAGGCTGAGAGTCCATGGGGATCAACAGCTTGGTACGTGTCGCCCTCCTGTCAGCTAGAGAGCGCTCTAACGTTGAGATGCAGCTGGAAGCCTCATCGTTGTCTCCACCTGGAAGGAAAATCGTTACTGTATGTATTGTCTATTTTTGAAGTTTTGTTGACATTTTATTAATGTACTCAGGGATCCCTTGTAAATAAGATTCATTTTTTTCATTGGAATTCCACCTGTCTAAATGAACAGATACAGGGGGAAAAAAAGAAGAAGAAGGAGTTGAACCAATGACGAGTAGTGTCTAGGCAGGGGTCGGCAACCTTTAGGGGTCGGCAACCTTTAGGGGTCGGTAACCTTCAGGGGTTGGCAACCTTTAGGGGTCGGCAACCTTCAGGGGTGGGCAACCTTTAGGGGTCGGCAACCTTCAGGGGTCGGCAACCTTCAGGGGTCGGCAACCTTTAGGGGTCGGCAACCTTCAGGGGTCGACAACCTTTAGGGGTCGGCAACCTTCAGGGGTCGGCAACCTTCAGGGGTCGGCAACCTTTAGGGGTCGGCAACCTTTGGGGGATCGGCAACCTTCAGGGGTCGGCAACCTTCAGGGGTCGGCAACCTTCAGGGGTCGGCAACCTTTAGGGGTCGGAAACCTTCAGGGGTCGGCAACCTTCAGGGGTCGGCAACCTTCAGGGGTCGGCAACTTTCAGGGGTCGGCAACCTTCAGGGGTCGGGTCGGCAACCTTCAGGGGTCGGGTCGGCAACCTTCAGGGGTCGGGTCGGCAACATTCAGGGTTCGGCAACCTTCAGGGGTCGGCAACCTTCAGGGGTCGGCAACCTTCAGGGGTCGGCAACCTTTAGGGGTCGGCAACCTTTAGGGGTCGGCAACCTTCAGGGGTCGGCAACCTTTAGGGGTCGGCAACCTTCAGGGGTCGGCAACCTTTAGGGGTCGGCAACTTTCAGGGGTCGGCAACCTTTAGGGGTCGGCAACCTTTAGGGGTCGGCAACCTTCAGGGGTCGGCAACCTTCAGGGGTCGGGTCGGCAACCTTCAGGGGTCGGGTCGGCAACCTTCAGGGGTCGGCAACCTTCAGGGGTCGGCAACCTTTAGGGGTCGGCAACCTTCAGGGGTCGGCAACCTTTAGGGGTCGGCAACCTTCAGGGGTCGGCAACCTTCAGGGGTCGGCAACCTTTAGGGGTCGGCAACCTTCAGGGGTCGGCAACCTTTAGGGGTCGGCAACCTTCAGGGGTTGGGTCGGCAACCTTCAGGGGTCGGCAACCTTCAGGGGTCGGCAACCTTCAGGGGTCGGCAACCTTCAGGGGTTTGGCAACCTTTAGGGGTCGGCAACTTTCAGGGGTCGGCAACCTTTAGGGGTCGGCAACCTTCAGGAGTTGGCAACCTTCAGGGGTCGGCAACCTTTAGGGGTCGGCAACCTTCAGGGGTCGGCAACCTTCAGGGGTCGGCAACCTTCAGGGGTCGGCAACCTTTAGGGGTCGGCAACCTTCAGGGGTCGGCAACCTTTAGGGGTCGGCAACCTTCAGGGGTCGGCAACCTTTAGGGGTCGGCAACCTTTAGGGGTCGGCAACCTTCAGGGGTCGGCAACCTTCAGGGGTCGGCAACCTTCAGGGGTCGGCAAACTTCAGGGGTCGGCAACCTTTAGGGGTCGGCAACCTTCAGGGGTTGGCAACCTTTAGGGGTCGGCAACCTTTAGGGGTCGGCAACCTTTAGGGGTCGGCAACCTTCAGGGGTCGGCAACTTTCAGGGGTCGGCAACCTTTAGGGGTCGGCAACCTTCAGGGGTCGGCAACCTTTAGGGGTCGGCAACCTTCAGGGGTCGGCAACCTTCAGGGGTCAGCAACTTTCAGGGGTCGGAAACCTTCAGTGGTCGGGTCGGCAACCTTCAGGGGTCGGGTCGGCAACCTTCAGGGGTCGGGTCGGCAACCTTCAGGGGTCGGCAACCTTCAGGGGTCGGCAACCTTTAGCGGTCGGCAAACTTCAGGGGTCGGCAAACTTTAGGGGTCGGCAAACTTCAGGGGTCGGCAACCTTCAGGGGTCGGCAACCTTCAGGGGTCGGCAACCTTTAGGGGTCGGCAACCTTTAGGGGTTGGCAACCTTCAGGGGTCGGCAACCTTTAGGGGTCGGCAACCTTTAGGGGTCGGCAACCTTTAGGGGTCGGCAACCTTCAGGGGTCGGCAACTTTCAGGGGTCGGCAACCTTTAGGGGTCGGCAACCTTCAGGGGTCGGCAACCTTTAGGGGTCGGCAACCTTCAGGGGTCGGCAACCTTCAGGGGTCAGCAACTTTCAGGGGTCGGAAACCTTCAGTGGTCGGGTCGGCAACCTTCAGGGGTCGGGTCGGCAACCTTCAGGGGTCGGGTCGGCAACCTTCAGGGGTCGGCAACCTTCAGGGGTCGGCAACCTTTAGCGGCCGGCAAACTTCAGGGGTCGGCAAACTTTAGGGGTCGGCAAACTTCAGGGGTCGGCAACCTTCAGGGGTCGGCAACCTTCAGGGGTCGGCAACCTTTAGGGGTCGGCAACCTTTAGGGGTTGGCAACCTTCAGGGGTCGGCAACCTTTAGGGGTCGGCAACCTTTAGGGGTCGGCAACCTTCAGGGGTCGGGTCGGCAACCTTCAGGTGTCGGGTCGGCAACCTTCAGGGGTCGGCAACCTTCAGGGGTCGGCAACCTTCAGGGGTCGGCAACCTTTAGGGGTCGGCAACCTTCAGGGGTCGGCAACCTACAGGGGCCGGCAACCTTCAGGGGTCGGCAACCTTTAGGGGTCGGCAACCTTCAGGGGTCGGCAATCTTTAGGGGTCGGCAACCTTCAGGGGTCGGGTCGGCAACCTTCAGGGGTCGGCAACCTTCAGGGGTCGGCAACCTTTAGGGGTCGGCAACCTTTAGGGTTCGACAACCTTCAGGGGTCGGCAACCTTCAGGGGTCGGCAACCTTTAGGGGTCGGCAACCTTCAGGGGTTGGCAACCTTCAGGGGTCGGCAACCTTTAGGGGTTGGCAACCTTCAGAGGTCGGCAACCTTTAGGGGTCGGCAACCTTCAGGGGTCGGGTCGGCAACCTTCAGGGGTCGGCAACCTTCAGGGGTCGGCAACCTTTAGGGGTCGGCAACCTTCAGGGGTCGGCAACCTTTAGGGGTCGGCAACCTTCAGGGGTTGGCAACCTTTAGGGGTCGGCAACCTTTATGACTTGAAGTAATTTTGGTTAAAAAAACTAAACAAAAAAAGAATAACAATAACATTTTTTTTTGAGGGATGCCGCACAAAAAAACTAAATGTGAGCCATTTTCATGCCTAATAGAGTCAATATCTGATATTCAACACCCCAGATAGCAGTCGGCTCCAATTACCACAGAATTTAGTATTGGGTGAAGATGAGAGGGGAGAATTAAAGTGAACAAACAGTAGGCTACAGCAGAGATGTTACATATTTGTTTTTCGTTGCAGAGAGGCTCCTTCTCATCATCCCTCAGCTCTTCCTCCTCCCTCTGGTTCGACCAAAAAAAAACAAAAAAGGGGGACACTGTCTTCCAGATGACGGAGAACCTCTAGTGGCTCTTCATTACTTCAGCCTCATGCACCTATTCAAGCTGCTGCTCCTATTACAAGAGAACGTGAACATATTCTTTGATATTTATTATAAAAGGACACTATAATAATAACACTCTGTTGGGAAGTGGATAGGCTGGGATAAGGAGTTTGTGGCTCATAAAAAGGGTTGACAGTGGTGAATAAAATCTTAAACATGAATTCACTCGTAAAAACAGCAGCTCTCGGCTGTATTTGTTGACAGTTGTTCTCTAGCGATACGTTTTTAAATCTCACAAAAGCGTCAACTTCCATGTGGGCTGGTGGAAAATGCAGACACAGTGATCTGATTGGCCCTGCAGTGGACCCATAGGTGCACTTGATTTGCACTCAGGGACCGCCAGTAGGCGGAGTTTGTACTTTCAGGCACATGAAATGAAATGGTTCTAAATGAGAAACGCTTTGACTATTCGGCGCCCAAGGCAGCTGAATCACTTCCAGCAAACAGCGCAAAACGGATAAAATTAATAATCTATTTTTATGGGGGTCTAAAAAATAACCAGGAAGTCGCGAGGGGGGAGGGTGAAGAGCTGCGTAAAGCTCAGGAGCCACGGGTTTGCCGACCCCTGGTCTGTGGAGTATGCGTTTAGTAGCCTCCCTCGGCAACCCAAGTGGGGAAAATAAACAAATGCATTTGTATTCAGAACAGATTTAGACTATTATTGCCTTTACTGCCTTGTTAACTATAACACCAGAGTCCTCTATATCTGGATAAGAAATCAAATCGATAAAACCTTCTGCATTTTCATTATGATATTATGAACAGAGATATTATGAACAGACATATTATGAACAGAGATATTATGAACAACATCACAGAGAAACAGCCACCTTCAATGTGAAGAGATACTTTTAAAGAGAGAATGATGATAACAGAAGGTGACAATTTCCCCCTCAGAGACACTAAAGTTTATCCTATCCTTCTTCTCCCTTTTCTGATGCATTTTTCTATTAAAAACAATTGTTTTGTTTTGTTGATGGACCGCACAACTACAGACTGGCAGGAAACATAAACGTTTTCAAAGAGTTGACAACATAACTAGTTACCATCTATTATTGGTGTCAAGACATATTCCAAAAACACTCTGTCTTAACCATCACTAACATTCTGCCTAGTCTTACCTGAGTGGCTGCTCTTACTGCCCATCTGGCTCTCTGATTGGCTGTGACTGACAGACTGAGACCTGATATCCTGGATAGAACCCTGGATGGGCGAATCGCGTCCGGAGGGGGCGGCGCTGGCAGGCTTCTCCATGTTCTTCAGTTCCATCTCCTCATGATGGATCCACAGGTCTGGAGGTCTCAGGTCCTTCTGACTACCTTTTCTCTTCCCTGTACTGTGGGTGGCACGCTTCCTACAGACGGGAGGGAGAGGGAGAGAGTTAGAAAGAGAGAAAGACAAAGATAGAAGTGATAAAAGGATATGAGAAAGTAGGGAGAGAGTTAGAAAGAGAGAAAGACAAAGATAGAAGTGATAAAAGGATATGAGAAAGGACGGAGAGAGTTAGAAAGAGAGAAAGACAAAGATAGAAGTGATAAAAGGATGTGAGAAAGGAGGGGGAGAGAGAGAGAAAGCTTAGAGAGTGTAAGAAAGAGAGACAAAAGAGAGAGGGAGACGTGATAGAGAGGTTAGATGGACCCATGAGACATAGAGGGAGGGAGAGAGGGAGTTTACTTTAGGGAACAGGACAGGGCTCTGGGCGAGGAGGGTACTTTAGATTAGGGGTTCCCAACCTAGGTGGCAAGCCACGATTGTTTCGCGATTGATTATACCGATCAAAAACTATGCATAAATCCGCGATGCTTTAGGCTAGAAACAAGCGGAAAAATGCCAGAAGAAGACGTGACTGATGTCCATGGGAAATAAAATACTCTGATGTACATGGGAAATAAAATACTCTGATGTACATGGGAAATAATATACTCTGATGTACATGGGAAATAATATACTCTGATGTACATGGGAAATAAAATACTCTGATGTACATGGGAAATAAAATACTCTGATGTACATGGGAAATAAAATACTCTGATGTACATGGGAAATAAAATACTCTGATGTACATGGGAAATAATATACTCTGATGTACATGGGAAATAAAATACTCTGATGTACATGGGAATATATTTGGCTAGTCTCTATGACGTACAGAAGCTGAGCTTACGACCTTCTAAAGTCGAGGACTCAGAGAAACGTGACGTTGCATGGGAAATAATCTGATACAATGTGTCACTCTGTCACTATTAATTGATCTTTTTACTTTCTGTAAAAGAGAAGAGGTATAATTAAATTCAGGGTTCGTATAACAATAAAACACGTTAGAGGAAAAGCATTTGGAGAAATCGGGTCAAGACTTGATTATCTATTATTATTATACAGTGAGGCAAAAAAGTTTTTAGTCAGCCACCAATTGTGCAAGTTCTCCCACTTAGAAAGATGAGAGAGGCCTGTAATTTTCATCATAGGTACACTTCAACTATGACAGACAAAATGATAATTTTTTTTCTCCAGAAAATCACATTGTAGGATTTTTTATGAATTCTTTTGCAAATTATGGTGGAAAATAAGTATTTGGTCACCTACAAACAAGCAAGATTTCTGGCTCTCACAGACCTGTAACTTATTCTTTAAGAGGCTCCTCTGTCCTCCACTCGTTACCTGTATTAATGGCACCTGTTTGAACTTGTTATCAGTATAAAAGACACCTGTCCACAACATCAAACAGTCACACTCCAAACTCCACTATGGCCAAGACCAAAGAGCTGTCAAAGGACACCAGAAACAAAATTGTAGACCTTCACCAGGCTGGGAAGACTGAATCTGCAATAGGTAAGCAGCTTGGTTTGAAGAAATCACCTGTGGGAGCAATTATTAGGAAATGGAAGACATACAAGACCACTGATAATCTCCCTCGATCTGGGGCTCCACGCAAGATCTCACCCCGTGGGGTCAAAATGATCACAAGAACGGTGAGCAAAAATCTCAGAACCACACGGGGGGACCTAGTGAATGACCTGCAGAGAGCTGGGACCAAAGTAACAAAGCCTACCATCAGTAACACACTACGCCGCTAGGGACTCAAATCCTGCAGTGTCCCCCTGCTTAAGCCAGTACATGTCCAGGCCCGTCTGAAGTTTGCTAGAGAGCATTTGGATGATCCAGAAGAAGATTGGGAGAATGTCATATGGTCAGATGAAACCAAAATATAACTTTTTGGTAAAACCTCAACTCGTCGGGTTTGGAGGAAAAAGAATGCTGAGTTGCATCCAAAGAACACCATACCTACTGTGAAGCACCTCTAGTGACACCCCATCCCGTGAACGGGACCGTTGTCATCATCTGACACTAATTAGCATAACGCAACGGGCATAAATCTTCCTAGAAAATCTTCCTATTCATGAAAATCACAAGTGATTTGGAACACAGCTTAGCCTTTTGTTAATCACCCTGTCATCTCAGATTTTCAAAATATGCTTTCCAGCCAAAGCTAGACAAGCATTTGTGTAAGTTTATCGATAGCCTAGCATAGCATTTTGTCCAGCTAGCAGCAGGTAACTTGGTCACGGAAATCAGAAAAGCAATCAAATTAAATAGTTTACCTTTGATGAGCTTCGGATGTTTTCACTCACGAGTTCATTTTTTCCCAAAATATTATTTTTGTAGGCGAAATAGCTCCGTTTGTTCTTCACGTTTGGCTGAAAAATCGATCGATCGGTCACGACAACGCCAAAAAATATTCCAAATTAGCTCCATAATATCGACAGAAACATGGCAAACGTTGTTTAGAATCAATCCTCAAGGTGTTTTTCAAATATCTATTCGATAATATATCCACCGGGACAATTGGTTTCTCAGTAGAAGCGATTGGAAAAATGGCTACCTCTGTACTTTACGCAAGATTTTCTCTCCGGGAGCATCATGTGACCACTTGCGCTACGGGTATTCTTCAACATAAATGCGTAAAACCACGTCACAATGCTGTAGACTCCTTGGGGAAGACGTAGAAGGCGTAAGCTGGTTGATAGCCCATTCACTGCTCAATGGGGTCTCATTGGAACGCAGCACTTTCAAAACATGAGGCACTTCCGGATTGGATTTTTCTCAGGCTTTCACCTGCAACATCAGTTCTGTTTTACTCACAGACAATATCTTTACAGTTTTGGAAATGTTAGAGTGTTTTCTATCCAAAGCTGTCAATGATATGCATATTCTTGACTCTTGTCCTGACAAAATATCCCGTTTAAAACGGGAACGTTTTTTTTCCAAAAATGAAAATACTGCCCCTAGAGTCTCAACAGGTTTTAAGCCAGTACATGTCCAGGCCCATCTGAAGTTTGATAGAGAGCATTTGGATGATCCAGAAGAAGATTAGGAGAATGTCATATGGTCAGATGAAACCAAAATATAACTTTTTGGTAAAACCTCAACTCGTCGGGTTTGGAGGAAAAATAATGCTGAGTTGCATCCAAAGAACACCACACACACACACACACACACACACACACACACACACACACACACACACACACACACACACACACACACACACACACACACACACACACACACACACACACACACACACACACACACACACACACACTAACGAACTAGCTGAACTTTCGCTTTGCTTTCTCTCCCACACGTGTTGAAAGGATCTAATGAATAAAGTATCAGAAGGTCTTCACTAATAGCAGGGTGTGTAAGATCTGTACTGTCAGATGTCCAACTTACAGAACAAGACAGAGAATCTCTCTCTCTCTCTCTTCCTCCCCCCCAACCCCTCCCTCCCCCCTCCCTGCCTCTCTCTCCCTCCATCCCTCACCTCTCCCTCCGTGTCTCTCCCTCCATCCCTCCCCCCTCCCTCCCCCTCCCTCTCTCTCTCTCCCTTCCTCCCCCCAACCCCTCTCTCCATCCCTCCCCCTCTCCCTGCATCTCTCTCCCCCCTCCCTCCCCCTCTCCCTCCCTGTCTCCATCCCTCCCCCCTCCCTCCCTCTCTCTTCCCCCTCCCTCCCCTCTCTCTCCCCCCTCCCTCCCCCTCTCCCTCCCTCTCTCTCCCCCTCCCTCCCTCCCCCCTCCCTCCCTCTCTATCCCCCCTCCCTCCCCTTCCCCCTTCCCCCTCCCTCCCTCCCCCTCTCTCTCCCTCCCTCCCTCTCCCTCCCTCCCTCCTCTCAGATAACTAGCACTGTGTAAATATCAAACAGAATGCTTTACGTAAGGTGTTAACAGAGTGTCATCCCAGAGCTAAGGGTTGGAAAGGAGAGAAGATAAGCTACTAGCAAACTGCAGTAGAGTCCAAAATCGTGTCCAAAATGACCCCCTATTACCTAAACAGTGCACTACTTCTGTAGTGTAAAAAAAATAAATAATTGTGCACTTTAATGGGAATAGAGTGCTATTTGGGACTCAGCCCAACTGAGGGATATCTCCTCAGAGGTTCAACTGTTCTGTTCCCATGTCTCTAGAACAAAGAGAGTTTATAAAGAGGGTAGGAACAGTTGTGAAAACATGGGGCCTGATGAGAGAAAAGGAAAGGAGAAGAAGAAGGTCCAACTTACTTTCTCTGTTGTGCGGAGGAGCGCCGGGTGCAGATCAGCGCTACTATGACAACCACTACCACGGTAACGGCACCCACGGAGACCACGATGATGACCAGAAGGTTGCTGTTCTTCTGGGGAGTCACGCTGCCGTGAGGAGGACGCATCTGACCAATGTCTGGAATTACAACAGGGACAGGAAATAGGATCGTTGGACAAGAATGTTGAAAATCCTATATTTTTTTCAAATAATAAATAGTGCACTGTAAGACAGTTGGCTGATTGACTCCCCTCTGGAAATGAAAACAGAAATGGTTTGCACGTTCCAAGCACATAAGTCATTACTCTCATTTGCTGCTCACATCCCTTTGAATGAGATACAGCGCTTAAAGTTGCATAACTAGAGATAGGGTACTATGCTTACTTAATGTCTGGACTTCTCTGCCTGGTCCTGAGCGGTGAACAGCTGATGTGATCCTGAGAATTCGTAGGCGATCGAATAACCCCCCCCCCCACTTCCTTCCATTCTGCTAGCAAACGTCTTTGGAGAATAAAATCGATGACCTACGCGGAAGAATAAACTACCAAAACGATCTACTATCTACTATATACTACTACTATAAATATCTATCTACTATATACTACTACTATAAATATCTATCTACTATATACTACTACTATACATATCTATCTACTATATACTACTATTATAAATATCTATCTACTATATACTACTACTATAAATATCTATCTACTATATACTACTACTATAAATATCTATCTATTATATACTACTACTATAAATATCTATCTACTATATACTACTACTATAAATATCTTATGCTTCAAGGAGTCGTGGCTGAACGACGACACTATCAACATACAGCTGGCTGGTTATACGATGGACCGGCAGGATAGAACAGCAGCGTCTGGTAAGACAAGGGGCGGCGGACTATGTATTTTTGTAAATAACAGCTGGTGCATGATATCTAAGGAAGTCTATTGCTTGCCTGAGGTACAGTTTCTCATGATAAGCTGTAGACCACACTATCTTGCTAGAAAGTTTTCATCTGTATTCTTCATAGCTGTTTACAAACCACCACAGACTGAGGCACTAAGATAGCATTGAATGAGCTGTATTAAGTCATAAGCAAACAGGAAACCACTCACCCAGAGGCGGCGCCTCCTAGTGGCCGGGGACTTTAATGCAGGGAAACTTAAATCTGTTTTACCAAATTTCTAATCAGCATGTTAAATGTGCAACCAGAGGGGAAAAAAACTCTGGACAACATTTACTCCACACACAGAGATAAGTACAAAGCTCTCCCTCGCCCTCCATTTGGCAAATCTGACCACAACTCTATCCTCCTGATGCCTGCTTACAAGCAAAAATGAAAGCAGGAAGAACCAGTGACTCGGTCTATAAAAAAGTTGTCAGATGAAGCAGATGCTAAGCTCTGGAGAAGCACAGACTGCATTGCTAGCACAGACTGGAATATGTTCCGGGATTCTTCCAATGGCATTGAGGAGTACACCACATCAGTCACTGGCTTCATCAACAAGTGGCTCGATGAAGTCGTCCCCACAGTAACCGTACGTACATACCCCAATCAGAAGCCATGGATTACATGCAACATCCGCCCTTAGCTAAAGGGTAGAGCTGCCATTTTCAAGGAGCGGGACTTTAATCCGGAAGCTTATAAGAAATCCCGCTATGCCATCCTACAAACCATCAAACAGGCAAAGCATCAATACAGGACTAAGATCGAGTCGTACCACACCGGCTCTGACGCTCGTCGGATGTGACAGGGCTTGCAAACCATTACAGACTACAAAGGGAAGCACAGCCGAGAACTGCCCAGTGACACGAGCCTACCGGACGAGCTAAACTACTTCTATGCTTACATCGAGGCAAATTAGATTGAAACATGCATGAGAACACCAGCTGTTCCGGAAGACTGTGTGATCACGCTCTCCGCAGCCGATGCGAGTAAGACCAGGTCAACATTCACAAGGCCGCAGGGCCAGACGGATTACCAGGACGTGTACTCAGAGCACGCACTGACCAACTGGCAAGTGTCTTCACTGACATTTTCAAACTCTCCCTGTCCGAGTCTGTAATACCAACATGTTTTAAGCAGACCACCAGAGTCTCTGAGCCCAAGAACGCCAAGGTAACCTGGCTAAATGACTACCGACCCATGGCACTCTCATCTGTAGCCATGAAGTGCTTTGAAAGGCTGGTCATGGCTCACATCAACACCATTATCCCAGAAACCGTAGACGCACTCCAATTTGCATACTGCCCCAACAGATCCACATATGATGCAATCTCTATTGCACTCCTCACTGCCCTTTCCCACCTGGACAAAAGGAACACCTATGTGAGAATGCTATTCATTGACTACAGCTCAGTGTTCAACACCATAGTGCCCATGAAGCTCATCACTAAGCTAAGCAACCTGGGACTAAACACCTCCCTCTGCAACTGGATCCTGGACTTCCTGACGGGCCACCCCAAGGTGGTAAGGGTAGGTAACAACACATCCACCATGGTGACCCTCAACACGGGGGCCCCTCAGGGGTGCGTGCTCAGTCCCCTCCTGTACTCCCTGTTCACTCATGACTGCATGGCCAGGCACGACTCCAACACGATCATTAAGTTTGCCAATGACAATACAGTGGTCAGCCTGATCACCGACAACAACAAGACAACAAGCCTACAGGGAGGAGGTCAGAGACCTGGCAACAACCTCTTCCTCAACGTGATCAAGACAAAGGAGATGATTGTGGACTACAGGAAAAAGAGGACAGAGCTCATTCTCATCGACAGGGCTGCAGTGGAGCAGGATGAGAGCTTCAAGTTCCTTGGTGTCCACATCACCAACAAACTAACATGGCCAAGCACACCAAGACAGTCGTGAAGAGGGCACGAGAAAACCTTATCCCCCTCAGGAGACCGAAAAGATTTGGCATGGGTCCTCAGATCCTCAAAATGTTCTACAGCTGCACCATCCTGACTGGTTGCATCACTGCCTGGTGTGGCAACTGCTCGGCCTCCGACCGCAAGGCACTACAGAGGGTATTGTGAACGGCAAAGTACATCACTGGGGCCAACCTTCTTGCCATCCAGCACCTCTATACCAGGCGGTGTCAGAGGAAGGCACTAGAAATTGTTAAAGACTCCAACCACCCTAATCATAGACTGTTCTCTCTGCTACCGCACGGCAAGCAGTAGGTCCAAGAGGCTCCTAAACAGCTTCTACCCCCAAGCCATAAGACTCCTGAACAGCTAATCAAATGGCTACCCAGACTATTTGCATTGCCCCCCTCTTTTACACCACTGCTACTCTCTGTTGTTATCATCTATGCATTGTCACTTTAATAACTCTATGTACATATTACCTCAACTAACCGGTGCCCCAGCACATTGACTCTGTACCGGTACCTCCCTGTATATAACCTCCACAGAGAACAGTGGGTGTCGGAAGTGTACTTAGAGAACAGTGGGTGTTGGAGTATAGTCGGAGCACTAACAGACAGATTGTGTTCCCAAGCCCTGTTTCCTACAGTACCGGTACAGTACCTGTGTGGGTGTTTGGGCTTGTGTGTCTGGGTTTGTGTGTGTGGGTGTGTTCCTTTCAGTTCAAAACAGCAGCTGTTCCCAAACGGAAAATACCAAACACAGCAATGCAATAAGACAAATTGAGAGAGCTAAGCACATTTCCATCGGTGGTACCATACAGTGGCGTGTGTGTGGGGTGTGTGTGGTGTGTGTGGTGTGTGTGTGGTGTGTGTGTGTGGTGTGTGCTTGGTGTGTGTGGTGTGTATGCGTGGTGTGTGTGGTGTGTGTGTGGTGTGTGTGCGTGGTGTGTGTGGTGTGTGCGTGCGCTTGCTGCCATCAGTCCCGTGCTCCGTCTGAGTGTGGGTGGGGGGGGGTTACTGTGAAGGATGGATTCACTGTGCTGCCTCCAAGCCCCCAGACCGACACGAGGCTTCTCCACGCCACTCCTGTCAAGGTCACAATAACGGGGTGATGGAGAATGTCATCAATTCAACCTGTCCCTCCGTTCACTTTCACCGCCCCGCCGTCTCGTCTCAAAGAAACTGACAGATATACTGAAGCTTTTAACCCCCCTGTACTTAATTACCAAGCTTTTAACCCCCCCCGTACTTAATTACCAAGCTTTTAACCCCCCCTGTACTTAATTACCAAGCTTTTAACCCCCCCCGTACTTAATTACCAAGTTTTTAAAACCCCCTGTACTTAATTACCAAGCTTTTAACCCCCCTGTACTTAATTACCAAGCTTTTAACCCCCCTGTACTTAATTACCAAGCTATTAACCCCCCTGTACTTAATTACCAAGCTTTTAACACTCTCTGTACTTAATTACCAAGCTTTTAACACCTCCTGTACTTAATTACCAAGCTTTTAACCCCCTGTACTTAATTACCAAGCTTTTAACCCCCCTGTACTTAATTACCAAGCTTTTAACACCCCCTGTACTTAATTACCAAGCTTTTAACACCTCCTGTTCTTAATTACCAAGCTTTTAACCCCCTGTACTTAATTACCAAGCTTTTAACCCCCCTGTACTTAATTACCAAGTTTCTAACCCCCCCTGTACTTAATTACCAAGCTTTTAAAACCCCCTATACTTAATTACCAAGCTTTTAACCCCCCTGTACTTAATTACCAAGCTTTTAACCCCCCTGTACTTAATTACCAAGCTTTTAACACCCCCTGTACTTAATTACCAAGCTTTTAACACCCCCCCCTGTACTTAATTACCAAGCTTTTAACACCTCCTGTACTTAATTACCAAGCTTTTAACACCCCCTGTACTTAATTACCAAGCTTTTAACCCCCCCTGTACTTAATTACCAAGCTTTTAACCCCCCTGTACTTAATTACCAAGCTATTAACCCCCCTGTACTTAATTACCAAGCTTTTAACACCCTCTGTACTTAATTACCAAGCTTTTAACACCTCCTGTTCTTAATTACCAAGCTTTTAACCCCCCTGTACTTAATTACCAAGCTTTTAACCCCCCTGTACTTAATTACCAAGTTTTTAACCCCCCCTGTACTTAATTACCAAGCTTTTAAAACCCCCTATACTTAATTACCAAGCTTTTAACCCCCCTGTACTTAATTACCAAGCTTTTAACCCCCCCTGTACTTAATTACCAAGCTTTTAACCCCCCTGTACTTAATTACCAAGCTATTAACCCCCCTGTACTTAATTACCAAGCTTTTAACACCTCCTGTACTTAATTACCAAGCTTTTAACACCTCCTGTACTTAATTACCAAGCTTTTAACCCCCCTGTACTTAATTACCAAGCTTTTAACCCCCCCCCCCCCTGTACTTAACCCACGATGTTCAGGCCCCTACATACCCAGGCCCACACTGTTCAGGCCCTACCCTACCCAGGCTCACAACGTTCAGGGCCTACCCTACACCGACTCACGATGTTCAGGCCCCCACCTACCCAGGCTCATGACGTTCATACCCCCACATACCCAGGCCCACACTGTTCAGGCCCTACCCTACCCAGACCCACGATGTTCAGGCCCCCACATACCCAGGCCCGAGATGTTCAGGCCCTTCCCTACCCAGGCTCACAACATTCAGGCCCTACTCTACCCAGACCCACGATGTTCAGGCCCCCACATACTCAGGCCCACGATGTTCAGGCCCTTCCCTACCCAGGCCCTACCCCGCCCAGGCCCAGAAAGTTCAGGTCCTACCACGCACAGGCCCAGAAAGTTCAGGCCCTACCCCGCCCAGGCCCAGAAAGTTCAGGTCCTACCCCGCCCAGGCCCAGAAAGTTCAGGCCCTATCCCGCCCAGGTCCGATTGCTTCTCCCAAATTTAAGGTTCAGCCCAAAACCAGAAATAACTTTCTCCGTTAGTAAATCCATTAGCTGTTCCTCTCTGTCTATCACTCGCTCTCTGTGACGCAGCTCACTCTGCTCATGGTGGCTCTGAGTCTGTCAGTATCCATAGCAATGGCTATGCTTGGGCTGCTCTCCTTAATGATGTGACATGAGAGAACAGCTAGCAGATAGCAACTTTTCATCACTCTAAAACTGGGCCGTTTTCTCATGCAGCAGGAGCACGAGCAAATGACCCAGGATCAAAATGTTAGTATTCAATTCAGTGATACCTGAAAAAAAACAGGCTCTACTCGGCCCTAACCCTCAGGTCGAATAGCAGAGCTCTAAACTCTGGCCTCGACTGGAGGAGCAGCCTTAGAAGAAACCATCTTGGTCTGTCCTCTAGGTTTAACAAGGTGACATGTTCACATTGGAATTCAACAGTCATCTTTAAAAAAAACATTTTTTTTAAATTCTTCAATAATTATCCGGTCTAGCTGTCTCAACACTAGCTATTACAGCAGAAACATCAGATAATGTGAGAGAGTGCCTCAGACCCATCGTCCTGCTAACACACTGTACATGTCCCAAATGGCACCCTATTCGGAACATAGTGCACTACTTTAGACCAGAGCCCTAGTCCCTATATAGTGCACTACTTTAGACCAGAGCCCTAGTCCCTATATAGTGCACTACTTTAGACCAGAGCCCTAGTCCCTATATAGTGCACTACTTTAGACCAGAGCCCTAGTCCCTATATAGTGCACTACTTTAGACCAGAGCCCTAGGCCCTATATAGTGCACTACTTTAGACCAGAGCCCTAGTCCCTATATAGTGCACTACTTTAGACCAGAGCCCTAGTCCCTATATAGTGCACTACTTTAGACCAGAGCCCTAGTCCCTATATAGTGCACTACTTTAGACCAGAGCCCTAGTCCCTATATAGTGCACTACTTTAGACCAGAGCCCTATTCCCTATATAGTGCACTACTTCAGACCAGAGCCCTAGTCCCTATATAGTGCACTACTTTAGACCAGAGCCCTAGTCCCAATATATTGCACTACTTTAGACCAGTGCCCTATTCTCTATATAGTGCACTACTTTAGACCAGAGCCCTATTCCCTATATAGTGCACGACTTTAGACCATAACCCTATTCCCTATATAGTGTACTACTATAGACCAGAGCCCTATTCCCTATATAGTGTACTACTTCAGACTAGAGCCCTATTCCCTATATAGTGCACTACTTTAGACCAGAGCCCTAGTCAAAAGGATTTTAAAGGATATTTTGGGACACAAACATTGGTTAATGACGCTGACGCTAGACTTCAATTCCAGTCCGGTTCCGCGTTGATGCTCATCTGCTATATTAGGGTTATTTCAACAGTATTATCTCCTATTCATTAAGATGCTTTTCAGATGACTTTCAAGATGGAATCCCAACGTTCCCAGGCGAAGAGAAACACAGATTGCACACATGCGATCTTTCAGACAGGTTTAGGATAAAAATAGACCGGACAATCTGCCCCACCCTTCTAGGAGTGGGGCAGATGTATTGGATTGTTTAATAAGTAACTAGGTAGGCTAACAATAGTAGAACATGAACACAATCCGGAACATCTAGGAACATGAACACAATCCGGAACATCTAGGAACATGAACACATTCCAGAACATCTAGGAACATGAACACAATCCGGAACATCTAGGAACATGTACACAATCCGGAACATGAACACAATCCGGAACATCTAGGAACATGAACACAATCCGGAACATCTAGGAACATGTACACAATCCAGAACATCTAGGAACATGAACACAATCCAGAACATGAACACAATCTGGAACATCTAGGAACATGAACACAATCCGGAACATCTAGGAACATGAACATAATCCGGAACATCTAGGAACATGAACACAATCCAGAACATGAACACAATCCGGAACATCTAGGAACATGAACACAATCCGGAACATGAACACAATCCGGAACATGAACACAATCCGGAACATCTAGGAACATGAACACATTCCAGAACATCTAGGAACATGAACACAATCCGGAACATCTAGGAACATGTACACAATCCGGAACATGAACACAATCCGGAACATCTAGGAACATGAACACAATCCGGAACATCTAGGAACATGTACACAATCCAGAACATCTAGGAACATGAACACAATCCAGAACATGAACACAATCCGGAACATCTAGGAACATGTACACAATCCAGAACATGAACACAATCCGGAACATCTAGGAACATGAACATAATCCGGAACATCTAGGAACATGAACACAATCCAGAACATGAACACAATCCGGAACATCTAGGAACATGAACACAATCCGGAACATGAACACAATCCGGAACATGAACACAATCCGGAACATGAACACAATCCGGAACATCTAGTAACATGTACACAATCCAGAACATCTAGGAACATGAACACAATCCGGAACATCTAGGAACATGAACACAATCCAGAACATCTAGGAACATGAACACAATCCGGAACATCTAGGAACATGAACACAATCCAGAACATCTAGGAACATGTACACAATCCGGAACATCTAGGAACATGAACACAACCCAGAATATCTAGGAACATGAAAACAATCCAGAACATCTAGGAACATGTACACAATCCAGAACATCTAGGAACATGAACACAATCCAGAACATCTAGGAACATGAACACAATCCAGAACATCTAGGAATATTCTAAGAATGTTAAGTAGAACTAAAGAACACAGGAAAGACAAAGGAGATTAGTCTCAGTCCCACAACACCTGAGCAGTCCCGTCTCTGGGAAAGGATAAATTACTTGTCCACTGCTCAGCTGGACATCCAGCTAGTATAATAACTGCACCCCTAGGGCACAGTTGTACACTATTCCCTATGTAGTGCACTACTTTTAACCAGAGCCCAGGCAGCATGGACAATATGTGCGCCAACTGGACGGTCCAAAGTAATGCACTGCATAGGGAATAGGGTGCCATTAGGGACACAGTCTCTGTTTCACACTGCTCCTGTCCATTGAGAACCAGGTACAATACATGGAGGGTCTGTGCTTCATCAGTGAACTCTGACCTCTATCATGCTGGAAGACAACAGGCTCAACCATCTGCTCCTAATCAGAAGGACAGACAGAAGCCACCGGTTTCCTCCTAATTCATCCCAGCAGGCATTGCAGTGGGTCAGTGAGCACGCTGTCATACCAGCGAGCCCCGCCGATCCCTGGCGACGTTCTGCCAACACTCTCAAGTATGATTACAGATTACAGCGGGCATGTGTGTGTGCGCAGCTTGTTATCATATACATGACTCAGGCTGGATAGTGTTAGGGTTTCTCAGACTGGATCGGGCTACTCAGACTGGATCGGCCTACTCAGACTGGATCGCGTTAGGGTTTCTCAGACTGGATAGGGTTTCTCAGACTGGATCGGGCTACTCAGACTGGATCGCGTTAGGGTTTCTCAGACTGGATAGGGTTTCTCAGACTGGATAGGGTTTCTCAGACTGGATCGCGTTAGGGTTTCTCAGACTGGATCGTGTTAGGGTTTCTCAGACTGGATAGTGTTAGGGTTTCTCAGACTGGATAGTGTTAGGGTTTCTCAGACTGGATAGTGTTAATGTTACTCAGACTGGATAGGGTTAGTGTTAGTCAGACTGGATAGGGTTACTCAGACTGGATTCCTCCTGCTCCATCCTTTTCTCCCCCTCCTTCCCTCCCTCTCTAGTCTACCCCTCCTTCCTTCCCTCTCTAGTCTACCCCTCCTTCCCTCCCTCTCTAGTCTACCCCTCCTACCTTCCCTCTCCTTAGTCTACCCCTCCTTCCCTCCCTCTCTAGTCTACCCCTCCTTCCCTCCCTCTCTAGTCTACCCCTCCTTCCCTCCCTCTCTAGTCTACCCCTCCCTCCCTCCCTCCCTCCCTCCCTCCCTCCCTCCCTCCCTCCCTCCCTCCCTCCCTCACTCACTCACTCACTCACTCACTCACTCACTCACTCACTCACTCACTCACTCACTCACTCACTCACTCACTCCCTCCCTCCCTCCCTCTCTAGTCTACCCCTCCCTCCCTTCCCCTGCTCATAAACCTACAGGCTGTAATGATATGCTAGTCCTTAATTAACAGACAAATTTCCCAACAGAGACAACTCCACAGCCTGCCGTGTGTATGTGTGCATGTGCACAGTGCCTTTGTCTATCTAGTCAACTAGTCTATAGTTACCAGAGCCGTTTCCAGGTCTGGGAACTGTACACTCAGTGATTTCACAGTAGGGAGTCGTTTCCAGGTCTGGGAACAGAGAGACTAGGTGATTTCACAGTAGGGAGCCGTTTCCAGGTCTGGGAACAGAGAGACTAGGTGATTTCACAGTAGGGAGCCGTTTCCAGGTCTGGGAACAGAGAGACTAGGTGATTTCACAGTAGGGAGCCATTTCCTGTGAAATCGGTGAAATCAACTAGTTTTCCCAGACCTTGTGCATGGCACAACAGAACCAAATGCAAAAGTCTAAAAAAAAATAACCCACCCACTCACATGACACTCCTGACAGGCTAAAAAACAATAATCAAAGTATTTGAAAGATGTCGAATAGTATTTGAACCCAGGTCTAGTATAGTTAACTCTGAACACTGCACAGGGCGGTAACACTTTTACAATAGGGAGCAGTTAAGTCTGTGTGGGGGTGCTTACCGTTCAAACTGCTCCTATCAATCAGGTTGTTGTCAGAAGGCCAGTAGCCGCCATCTCCATGGCGACCTGTACAACAGACAAAGAGTGGGGGTGAGCAGGGATAGAGAGAGAGAGATGTGGGAGGGAGAGAGAGAGAGAGGAGAGAGATAGAGAGAGATAGAGAGAGGAGGGGAAGGGAGAGAGAGGAGGAGAGAGAGAGAGAGAGGAGGGGAAGGGAGAGAGAGAGGAGGGGAAGGGAGAGAGAGAGGAGGGGAAGGGAGAGAGAGGAGGGGAAGGGAGAGAGAGGAGGGGAAGGGAGAGAGAGAGCAGGGGAAGGGTGAGAGAGGAGGGGAAGGGAGAGAGAGCAGGGGAAGGGAGAGAGAGGAGGGGAAGGGAGAGAGAGAGCAGGGGAAGGGAGAGAGAGAGCAGGGGAAGGGAGAGAGAGGAGGGAGAGAGAGATGAGGGGAAGGGAGAGAGAGGAGGGAGAGAGAGAGATGAGGGGAAGGGAGAGAGAGGAGGGAGAGAGAGGAGGGGAAGGGAGAGAGAGGAGGGAGAGAGAGGAGGGGAAGGGAGAGAGAGAGGAGGGGAAGGGAGAGAGAGAGCAGGGGAAGGGAGAGAGAGCAGGGAAAGGGAGATAGAGAGAGAGCGGGGGAAGGGAGAGAGAGGAGGGAGAGAGGGAGCAGGGAGAGAGAGAGAGCAGGGAGAGAGAAAGCAGGGGAAGGGAGAGAGAAAGGGAGGAGGGGAAGGAGAGAGAGAGAGAGAGAGGGGAAGGGAAGGGAGAGAGAGAGCAGGGAGAGAGAGAGAGAGAGAGCAGGGGAAGGGAGAGAGAGCAGGGGAAGGGAGAGAGAAAGGGAGGAGGGGAAGGAAAGAGAGAGAGAGAGAGGGGGAAGGGAGAGAGAGAGAGCAGGGAGAGAGAGAGAGAGAGCAGGGGAAGGGAGAGAGAGCAGGGGAAGGGAGAGAGAGAGCAGGGGAAGGGAGAGAGAGCAGGGGAAGGGAGAGAGAGAGAGAGCAGGGGAAGGGAGAGAGAGCAGGGGAAGGGAGAGAGAGCAGGGGAAGGGAGAGAGAGAGCAGGGGAAGGGAGAGAGAGAGCAGTGGAAGGGAGAGAGAGCAGGGGAAGGGAGAGAGAGCAGGGGAAGGGAGAGCGAGAGCAGGGGAAGGGAGAGAGAGGAGGGGAAGGGAGAAAGAGAGAGCAGGGAGAGAGAGAGAGAGCAGGGGAAGGGAGAGAGAGCAGGGGAAGGGAGAGAGAGAGCAGGGGAAGGGAGGGAGAGGAGGGGAAGGGAGAGAGCGAGAGCAGGGAGAGAGAGCAGGGGAAGGAAAGAGAGAGAGAGAGAGGGGAAGGGAAGGGAGAGAGAGAGCAGGGAGAGAGAGAGAGAGCAGGGGAAGGGAGAGAAAGAGCAGGGGAAGGGAGAGAGAGAGCAGGGAGAGAGAAAGGGAGGAGGGGAAGGAAAGAGAGAGAGAGAGAGGGGAAGGGAAGGGGGAGAGAGAGAGCAGGGAGAGAGAGAGAGAGCAGGGGAAGGGAGAGAGAGCAGGGGAAGGGAGAGAGAGAGCAGGGGAAGGGAGAGAGAGCAGGGGAAGGGAGAGAGAGAGAGCAGGGGAAGGGAGAGAGAGCAGGGGAAGGGAGAGAGAGCAGGGGAAGGGAGAGAGAGAGCAGGGGAAGGGAGAGAGAGGAGGGGAAGGGAGAGAGAGGAGGGAGAGAGAGCAGGGAGAGAGAGAGCAGGGAGTGAGAGAGAGAGCAGGGGAAGGGAGAGAGAGCAGGGGAAGGGAGAGAGAGCAGGGGAAGGGAGAGAGAGGAGGAGAAGGGAGAGAGAGAGAGCAGGGGAAGGGAGAGAGAGCAGGGGAAGGGAGAGAGAGAGAGCAGGGAGAGAGAGAGAGCAGGGGAAGGGAGAGAGAGCAGGGGAAGGGAGAGAGAGAGCACAGGAAGAACAGAAGAATGCTATTATATTTCCGTGTTCAAACTTGAGTATTTAGAGAGAAAAAATAAAATGTTAAGAATATATTATTTTCTTTGACTCAACTGTGACACAGTGTATATGAAATGTAACATTAGCCTAAACGGCAATCCAGAGATAGCATACAGTGTGGGAGTGGTCTGAGTGTCTGTAGAATAGCCTGTATTGTACATCTCATTATACATTCCTAAGTGCCAACCAATAATGGGCAATTAGAAACTGTTGTGTTTGAGAGACAGGAGAGAATTCAGAGCTGGCCTTCTCCCCAACCTCCACAACAGAGAGAGATAGGAGACAAGGAGACAGGAGAGAGACTAGGAGAGAGGGAGACAGAGAGAGAGAGAGACAGGAGAGAATTCAGAGCTGGCCTTCTCCCCAACCTCCACAGCAGAGAGAGATAGGAGACAAGGAGACAGGAGAGAGACTAGGAGAGAGGGAGAGAGAGAGAGAGAGAGAGACAGGAGAGAATTCAGAGCTGGCCTTCTCCCCAACCTCCACAACAGAGAGATATAGGAGACAAGGAGACAGGAGAGAGACTAGGAGAGAGGGAGAGAGAGAGAGAGAGACAGGAGAGAATTCAGAGCTGGCCTTCTCCCCAACCTCCACAACAGAGAGAGATAGGAGACAAGGAGACAGGAGACAAGGTTAGAGATACTCAAAGAGAGAGGGAGAGCAATAGAGAGACAGGAGAGAATTCAGAGCTGGCCTTCTCCCCAACCTCCACAACAGACAGAGATAGGAGACAAGGAGACAGGAGACAAGGAGACAGGAGACAAGGTGAGAGATACACAAAGAGAGAGGGAGAGCAATAGAGAGACAGGAGAGAGACTAGGAGAGAGGGAGAGAGAGAGAGAGAGAGAGAGACAGGAGAGAATTCAGAGCTGGCCTTCTCCCCAACCTCCACAACAGAGAGAGATAGGAGACAAGGAGACAGGAGACAAGGTGAGAGATACACAAAGAGAGAGGGAGAGAGAGAGACAGAGACAGGAGAGAGACTAGGAGAGAGGGAGAGAGAGAGAGACAGGAGAGAATTCAGAGCTGGCCTTCTCCCCAACCTCCACAACAGAGAGAGAGATAGGAGACAATGAGACAGGAGACAAGGTTAGAGATACACAAAGAGAGAGGGAGAGCGATAGAGAGACAGGAGAGAGACTAGGAGATAGGGAGAGAGAGAGAGAGACAGGAGAGAGACAAGGAGAGAGACGAGAGACACAAAGAGAGAGGGAGAGAGAGAGAGAGAGAGACAGGAGAGACACAAGGAGAGAGACACAAAGAGAGAGGGAGAGCGAAAGAGAGACAGGAGAGAGACTAGGAGAGAGACACACAAAGAGAGAGGGAGAGAGAGAGAGAGAGAGAGAGAGAGAGAGAGACAGGAGAGAGACAAGGAGAGAGACACAAAGAGAGAGGGAGAGAGAGTGAGAGACAGGAGAGAGACACACAAAGAGAGAGGGAGAGAGAGACAGGAGAGAGACAAGGAGAGACACAAAGAGAGTGGGAGAGAGACAAGGAGAGAGGGAGAGAGACAAGGAGAGAGGGAGAGAGACAAGGAGAGAGGGAGAGAGACAAGGAGAGAGGGAGAGAAACAAGGAGAGAGGGAGAGAGACAAGGAGAGAGGGAGAGAGACAAGGAGAGAGGGAGAGAGATCATGTCAATTCAAGGGGCTTTATTGGCATGGGAAACATGTTTACATTGCCAAAGCAAGTGAGGGAGATAATACACTCTCTGTATCTATCCCTCTCTCTAACCTCCCCCACACACACAGATCACTAAACTACACTATACTACAGACCACTATACTATACACATTACACTAGAATATAATACATACAGTTGAAGTCAGAAGATTACGTACACTTAGGTTGGTGTCATTAAAACTCGTTTTTCAACCACTCCACAAATTTATTGTTAACAAACTATAGTTTTGGCACGTCGGTTAGGACATCTTTTCGGTTAGGACAATTTTTCCAACAATTGTTTAGAGACAGATTATTTCACTTATAATTCACTGTATCACAATTCTAGTGGGTCAGAAGTGTACATACACTAAGTTGACTGTGCCTTTAAACAGCTTGGAAAATTCCAGAAAATGATGTCATGGCTTTAGAAGCTTCTGATAGGCTAATTGACATCATTTGAGTCAATTGGAGGTTTACCTGTGGATGTATTTCAAGGTCTACCTTCAAACTCAGTGCCTCTTTGCTTGACATCATGGGAAAATCAAAAGAAATCAACCAAGACCTCAGAAAGAAAATTGAACACCTCCACAAGTCTGGTTCATCATTGGGAGCAATTTCCAAATGCCTGAAGGTACCACATTCCTCTGTACAAACAATAGTACGCAAGTATAAACACCATGGGACCAGGCAGCCGTCATACCGCTCAGGAAGGAGACGCGTTCTGTCTCCTAGAGATTAACGTACTTTTGGTTTGAAACCGTGAAGCACAGAGGTGGCAGAACTTTGCTGCAGGAGGGACTGGTGCACTTCACAAAATAGATGGCATCATGAGGAGGGGAAAATGATGTGGATATATTGAAGCAACATCTCAAGACATCAGTCAGGAAGTTAAAGCTTTGTCGCAAATGGGTCTTCCAAATGAACAATGACCCTAAGCATACTTCCAAAGTTGTGGCAAAATGGCTTAAGGACAACAAAGTCAAGGTATTGAAGTGACCATTACAAAGCCCTGAATACCCCCCCCCCCCCCCCCCCCCTACAAACCTGACTCAGTTACAAAAACTCTGTCAGGAGGAATGGGCCGAAATTCATCCAACTTATTGTGGGAAGCTTGTGAAAGGCTACCCGAAACGTTTGACCCAAGTTAAACAATTTAAAGACAATGCTACCAAATACAAATTGAGTGTATGTAAACTTCTGACCCACTGGGAATGTGATGAAAGAAATAAAAGCTGAAATAAATAATTCTCTCTACTATTATTCTGACATTTCACATTCTTAAAATAAAGTGGTGAAAATAACTGACCTAAGACAGGGAATTTTTACTGGGATTAAATGTCAGGAATTGTGGAAACTGAGTTTAAATGTATTTGGCTAAGGGTGTATGAAAACCGACTTCAACTGTACACTACATACCACAATACTATGCTATAGTATACTATGCTACAGACCACTACAATACTTTTTTCCCTCATTAAAATGCAAATCAATGTATAACAGTTTTGACATGCGTTTTTCTGGATTTTTTTGTTGTTATTCTGTCTCTCACTGTTCAAATAAACCTACCATTAAAATTATAGACGGGTAATTAAATGATAGATCATTTCTTTGTCAGTGGGCAAACGTACAAAATCAGCAGGGGATCAAATAATTTTTTCCCTCACTGTATACTATACTATAGCATACTGTGTTACAGACCACTAGACTATAGTATACTATACTACAGACCACTATACTATAGTATACTATGCTGCCGGACACTATACTATAGTATACTATACTACAGACCACTATACTATTGTATACTATGCTGCCGGACACTATACTATAGTATACTATACTACAGACCACTATACTATTGTATACTATACTACAGACCACTATCCTATTGTATACTATACTACAGACCACTACACTATAGTATACTATGTTACAGATCACTGTACAATACCATAGTATACTATGCTGCCGGACACTATACTATAGTATACTATACTACAGACAACTATACTATTGTATACTATGCTGCCGGCCACTATAATATAGTATACTATGCTACAGACCAGTATACTATACTATAGTACACTATGTCACAGACCACTATACTATACTATAGTATACTATGCTACAGACCACTATACTATACTATAGTATACTATGTCACAGACCTCAATAATATACCATAGTATACTATACCACTATACTATACTATACTATGCCACATACTATGGTAGACTATACTACAGACCACTATACTATAATATGCTACGGACCACTATACTATGGTAGACTATGCTACAGACCACTATACTATATTATAGTATATCATTAGGGACTCTAAAACACACTCTAGGACAGTGACTCTAAATCAAATTCTAGATCAGGGACTCTAAAACACACTCTAGAACAGGGACTCTAAAACACATTCTAGGACAGGGACTCTAAATCACATTCTAGAGCAGGGACTCTAAAACACACTCTAGAACAGGGACTCTAAAACACACTCTAGAACAGGGAATCTAAATCACATTCTAGAACAGGGACTCTAAAACACACTCTAGAACAGGGACTCTAAAACACACTCTAGAACAGGGACTGTAAAACACACTCTAGAGAAGGGACTGTAAAACACACTCTAGAGCAGGGACTCTAAAACACACTCTAAAACAGGGACTGTAAAACACACTCTAGAACAGGGACTCTAAAACACACTCTAGAACAGGGACTCTAAAACACACTCTAAAACAGGGACTGTAAAACACACTCTAAAATAGGGACTGTAAAACACACTCTAGAAGGGGGACTCTAAAACACACTCAAAAAAGGGACTCTAAATCACACTCTAGAACATGGACTCTAAATCATATTATAGAACAGGGACTCTAAATCACACTAGAACATGGACTCCAAATCACATTATAGAACATGGACTCTAAATCACATTCTAGAACAGGGACTCTAAATCACAATAGAACAAGGACTCTAAATCACATTCTAGAACAGGACTCTAAATCACATTCTAGAACAGGGACTCTAAATCACATTCTAGAACAGGGACTCTAAATCACATTCTAGAACAGGGACTCTAAATCACATTCTAGAACAGGGACTCTAAATCACATTCTAGAACATGGACTCTAGATCACATTCTAGAATAGGGACTCTAAATCACATTATAGAACAGGGACTCTAAATCACATTCAAGAACAGGGGCTCTAAATCACATTATAGAACAGGGACTCTAAATCACATTATAGAGTGTGTTTAGAGTCCCTGATCTAGAACAGGAACATCTCTCTTTCTGCTCTTTGATGTTCTTTCATGGAGGAAAGAAAGAGAGGCATCAGTTACAGCTCTTCTGATGCTAACGGAGAGGCATCAGTTACAGCTCTTCTGATGCTAACGGAGAGGCATCTGTTACAGCTCTTCTGATGCTAACGGAGAGGCATCAGTTACAGCTCTTCTGATGCTAACGGAGAGGCATCAGTTACAGCTCTTCTGATGCTAACGGAGAGGCATCAGTTACAGCTCTTCTGATGCTAACGGAGAGGCATCAGTTACAGCTCTTCTGATGCTAACGGAGAGGCATCAGTTACAGCTCTTCTGATGCTAACGGAGAGGCATCAGTTACAGCTCTTCTGATGCTAACGGAGAGGCATCAGTTATAGCTCTTCTGATGCTAACGGAGAGGCATCAGTTACAGCTCTTCTGATGCTAACGGAGAGGCATCAGTTACAGCTCTTCTGATGCTAACGGAGAGGCATCAGTTATAGCTCTTCTGATGCTAACGGAGAGGCATCAGTTACAGCTCTTCTGATGCTAACGGAGAGGCATCAGTTACAGCTCTTCTGATGCTAACGGAGAGGCATCAGTTACAGCTCTTCTGATGCTAACGGAGAGGCATCAGTTACAGCTCTTCTGATGCTAACGGAGAGGCATCAGTTACAGCTCTTCTGATGCTAACGGAGAGGCATCAGTTACAGCTCTTCTGATGCTAACGGAGAGGCATCAGTTACAGCTCTTCTGATGCTAACGGAGAGGCATCAGTTACAGCTCTTCTGATCAGTGGAGGCTGAATTTTCTAAAATTGTATTTAAATATATTTAAAAAGTGATCCTTTTTAGATGAAACTATACTAAATATAATCACGTCACCAAATAATTGATTAAAGGTTCTACAGTAGCCTCAACAGCACTCCGTATGGTAGCACCATGGTGTAGCCAGAGGACAGCTACCTTCTGTCCTCCTCTGGGTACATTGACTTCAATACAATCCCTATGAGGCTCATGGTTCTCACCCCCCCCTATACACTTACACATTAATTATGATGAATTCCGGAGGACGTCCTCCAACCTATCAGAAGGAGGGCCAGGGGCGCCAGGAGGACCCAGAGGGGTCAGGAGAGGGGCCAGCAGGAGGCAGGAATGTACAGGGGAGGGGGGGGGGGGCAGGGGGTGCCAGAAGGGCCAGGAGGTTCCATAGGGGAAAGTGGGGGCCAAGGGGCCAGAGGGTCCAGATGGGGTCATGCGGGGCAAGGAGGGGTCAGAGAGACTAGAAGGGTCCAGCGAGGGGCAGGCAGAGGGGGGCCAGATGAATCAGGAGGGGCCAGAGGAGGAGCCAGAGAAACGGCCCCAAGCATCGATCTCCAGCCTGGGCTTCAACCACTGCCTCCCCTGGTGCCGTTTCACAAGATTTATATGCTATGAGTGTGTGTGTGTGTGTGTGTGTGTGTGTGTGTGTGTGTGTGTGTGTGTGTGTGTGTGTGTGTGTGTGTGTGTGTGTGTGTGTGTGTTAATGCCAAGACCTACAAGGGCTTTCCACTCAAGTCAAGAAATGAATTTAGCCCCTGAGTCCTGGAACTAATTTAGCCCCTGAGTCCTGGAACTAATTTAGCCCCTGAGTCCTGGAACTAATTTAGCCCCTGAGTCCTGGCCCACATTTTTACTCCAGTACCCAATATCTGATATTTATTTATCCCTGTATTTTCATGTGTTTGTGATTTCACAACGTTAAATGCTGTCCTTTGTCAAGGGTAAATTGAGGGGCCTGGGCCACAGTGCATGAAGTACAACGCCTGAGTGCATTGACCATAGTTAACTACCGTATGTCAAGGTCTCGATGGAGACAGGTTGTTTGTTTTTTGTTTTTTGTTTACCTTCAGAGCTGGTACAGAATCCATTATATAAACCAACATAATGTCCTCATTTTGAATGAAATAGACTGAAGCGGTATTAAACAGCATTAAAAGGTCACAGTGAGGACATATGGAATCATTTGGAGATGTGTCCCAAATGGCACCCTATCTACAGTACATAGTGGAGTGCCTTTGATAGGGTGCCATATGGCCCTGGTCAATGTAGGGTACTATATATAGGGAATAGGGTGCCATATGGCCCTGGTCAATGTAGGGTACTATATATAGGGAATAGGGTGCCATATGGCCCTGGTCAATGTAGGGTACTATATATAGGGAATAGGGTGCCATATGGCCCTGGTCAATGTAGGGTACTATATATAGGGAATAGGGTGCCATTTCATGGGAAACAGTCTCTGTCTTCACGGATGAATCTTCATCTGTAAAAACAGATGGTTTATTTAATAACATCTAGCTTAGAGTACTTAAAAAAAATAGATGTGCCTAAATAATCATACGCTTTCATAAGACCATTTCATATGATGACTAAAAACACCTTTAAAAAAAAAATCTCTCTCAAAATAATTGTTTGCACAAAACGTCAATTAAAAGCTGTGCGAGAGTAGCCTGATGACTCGGGTGTTCACTACAGACTTCAGTCTGAGAGTAGCCTGATGACTCAGGGGTTCACTACAGACTTGAGTCTGAGAGTAGCCTGATGACTCAGGGGTTCACTACAGACTTCAGTCTGAGAGTAGCCTGATGACTCAGGTGTTCACTACAGACTTCAGTCTGAGAGTAGCCTGATGACTCAGGTGTTCACTACAGACTTCAGTCTGAGAGTAGCCTGATGACTCAGGGGTTCACTACAGACTTGAGTCTGAGAGTAGCCTGATGACTCAGGGGTTCACTACAGACTTGAGTCTGAGAGTAGCCTGATGACTCAGGGGTTCACTACAGACTTCAGTCTGAGACTTCCATCATTGAAGTCGTTTATGATGACAATAGACACGAGGTGCATTGCACAAAACAAAGTAATCAGCAATTGGATTGTCTTTAACCAATTACAGTATCAAAACCATATGACGAATTTCCATACCGCCGCCTTAGCCAATGTGTGTTCTGGCGCTGGCCCAACCCATCGGTTTCTGGACCAATCAGAAGGCTCCGAATGCGTTGGCATTGGGTGAAGGGTCAGGGAGGTACTCAGATCCAGACTCATTGAGGAGAAGAAACTAACTCCCGGGGGCGGCGTAGCGTTTGGCCGGGAACAAGGAGTCTGGGTAACCAGGCAAGTGTGAGAGTTGTGTATGCGTGTGCGTGCGTGTGTGTGTCTGTTTCCACGTGTGAGAGATTTATTGGCTTCAGGGGCGCTATATTACAATGACTGACCCTGTAAAACAACACCTATCATACTACTCTGACTGACCTTGTAAAACAACACATTACACTGCACCTATCATGTGTATGTGCCAATAAACCATTTGTTTTTTCCTCGTCGTCCACTTCATTAAAACTCTACAGAACATCTCTCATCACTGGCACAGCCACAAAAAGACAAAAGAGGGGTCAAATACTAGCGTACTACATACTTAAACTGCATACTATGAAGCATCGTCGTGGTGTTTAAAAAAACATACGCAGGATGCCGGGCCGTAATGAAGTAGCGGCTCCTGATTGGCTGAGTAGACGCTGGTGAATCAGGTGCGGGTGGATTTTTCCAAATTCAACAGACAAGCATCACATTAACCAGCCTGATACATTTCCAATTTGATTAATTTGTCTAAACTCTGAATAGAATAGGAATGGAGATATAGACCTATTCAGGCTGGTTATAGACCTACTCAGGCTGGTTATAGACCTCCTCATGCTGGTTATAGACCTACTCAGGCTGGTTATTGACCTACTCAGGCTGGTTATAGACCTACTCAGGCTGGTTATAGACCTACTCAGGCTGGTTATAGACCTACTCAGGCTGGTTATAGACCTCGTCAGGCTCGCTATAGACCCCCTCAGGCTGGTTATAGACTTCCTCAGGCTGGTTATAGACCTCCTCAGGCTGGTTATAGACCTCCTCAGGCTGGTTATAGATCTCCTCAGGCTGGTTATAGACCTCCTCAGGCTGGTTATAGACCTCCTCAGGCTGGTTATAGGCAGACTATCACATTCAACCTATACTGTAGACCATATAGTCCATCTATCCAATTTAAAAAGGACTGAAGACAGAGACAGATGATTTGGTTCCAGTTTACCAGATATATTATATATTAGTTTAACCATAGTATTGTAACATATATAAATTAAATCAAATAGCCTAGTACACACACCAACACTTTTCAACTGATCAAAAGGGCATTGTATAGGTGGAAAAAAATAGTGGACAGTCTGGTGCAGCGCAACATTATAAACTAAAGCACTGATCAGTGGGAACAGAGATCAGAGTGACCTCTAAAGGTGGACAACAACATTATAAACTAAAGCACTGATCAGTGGGAACAGAGATCAGAGTGACAGCTAAAGGTTTGGTGCAAAAAATTAAATCATGAAATAGGGTTGCCTAGCTTACACGACTAAAACAATCCATTCAAATCAAATTGTTTGATAAACATGACATTAATAACACCGCCAGCCACATCCCGAATCCCCCGTGCCGACATATTCAAATATTTAGTTTAAAAAGCTCTGAGGAAGAGCCATATATACATATATATTCATATAACACTTTTCAATGAGAAAACAAAAAATAAATTTTGGCTAAAAAATCTAATAGAAAAGACTTCTGTTTTCCAAGATGTAGCCTACGACGCAATCAATAATACTGTGGTCGTTTTAATAAGGAGAACAAAAAAAGGACTTAGCCTACATTCGAACCTCACCTTCAGAAGCTTCGGGCATCTTACCAATTAAATAGCCTAAGTTGTGTTGTTGGTTCCTCGAACAGAACTAGAGCCCATCACTAGCAGCCCACCTCTTCCAATGCATTGTGGAAACGTGTTCGTCTAATTCCACTAAGATGAAGGTCTGAGATCAGTATTACATCCTGGCATTTCAACTATACTCTGATTGCGTCGTGTCCCGCCATTCGTTGAATTCGGGAAGCACAGCCTCGTGTCTAATTTGATCAGCCAAAATAGCACCCTATTCCCTATACAGTGAACTACTTTTGACCACGGCCCATAGGGGTTCTGATCGGAAGTAGTGTACCTCAAAACATTTTTTTTTTTTTTTAGTGCACCATTTGGAATGCACAGAGTGAAATGACTGCAGGCCTCTGACATTTAACACCCGTTATTATCTTTAAAAATAGCAAAAGGTGCCTCCGCACCTCTCAACACCCCCCCCCCCCCCCCCCACCATTCTCTACGAAGACAATTTACCACTCCAAGGGTTCAATTAGAAACTCATTTCCAATTGAGATTTTCTAACGGGGAATTATCAGAGGCGAGAGAACGTCTGTTTCATGTTTTAATTTGAGAGAAAGAGAGAAAAAAAAGAGATTTGAATTTCCCTTTTTTTTCTCCATGGTGGTAATGCTTTATTAAAACAGCCAGCTAATTGGCCTTCATTCCCTGTTCCCTGAAGATAACTAGGCCTTAGTACCCTTCACCTGCTAGAAGTGATGTCAGAGGGAGTACGGATCAACACTTCCAGTATTTCTGTCCTCATAGGAATGCAGTGCAATTATGGAGATGTTAATGGTTACAAATGGCACAATCATCCTTGTGACAGTCTGTGTGGGTCTGTGTCTGTGTAAGTCTGTGTTTGTGTGTGGCTTCTTACCTTGATCGTTGGCCATCTTGTCTGGATGTTCCACTGAAAGAGAGAAAGAGAGCGGGATAGAGAAAGAGAGATAAAGAGGGGAAAAGAAAGAGGGGGGAGAGAGAGAGAGAAATAACAAATAACAATTTAGTGGTGAAGATTGCCATGGGGTGAAGAGAGAGAGAGAGAGAGAGAGAGAGAGAGAGAGAGAGAGAGAGAGAGAGAAACAGAGAGAAAATTACAGACCGAGAGATGGTATCTGTGATGCTCACTGCTCATATTTCTGTATTGAAGATCTAATAATTAAAATGTGGTCAAGTATATGCGGAGGAGGTGGAAACACATTTGATATCCATCAATAACGATAGGGCACCTGGTATAGACAACCTAGATGGAAAACTATTGAGAATGTTAACAGACTATCACCACCCCGATGCCTTTAACCGAAGCCAAAAGGAAAGTTTGTCCACAGGCGTGGAAGGAAGCTAAAGTAATTCCACTACCTAAATATAGTAAAGATCCCTTTTCTGGCTCTAACAGCCACCCAATTAGTTTGCTGCCTGTTCTTAGTAAACTGACGGAGATAATTGTGTTTGAAACACATTTTTTTGAAAGAACAAGTTAACTACTGACTTTTCAGCATGCACATAGGGAAGGGCACTCAACTTGTACTGCTCTGACTCAGATGACTGATGATTGGCTAAAGGAAATGAATAATAAGATGATAGTTGGAACTGTACTGTTAAATTTCAGTGCAGCCATTTTGATGTTATTGATCGTAAATTGTTATTGAAGAAAACTCACTTGCTATGGCTTTACATCACCTGTCATCACATGGTTGGAGAGTTAATTATCCAATAGAACTCAGAGTATTCTTTAATGGACGCTTCCCTAACATCAGATATGTACCGTGCGGTGTCCCTCAAGGCAGCTCCCTTGGGCCGTTACTCTTCTTTATTTTGATATGCCACTTGTCTTACGAGAAGCTAAAATCACTTTGTATGCTGATGATTGCACATTCTACACATCAGCACCTACAGCCAGTGAGCTCACTGAAACTCTTAGTCATTGTCAGAATGAGTAATTAACAGTAAACTGGTCTTAAATACATCTAAAAACGAAAGGCATTGTATTCAACTGGTGTTGTACATAAAGGGTGTGTGACCATTGAAAAACTTGGAGAAGCTGAACTCCTAGGAGCAACATTGGATGGTCAGTTATCAAGTCATATCGACAAAGTTGTTGTGAAGATGGGGAGAGGTATGTCTGTTGTAAAAAAATATATAACATAAGCCATCTGCGATTTTGACACAAAGATCCTCTGTACTCGTTGTTTAGGCTCTGGTCTTGTCCCATCTTGATTATTGTCCTGTAATATGATCAGGTGTAGCAAAGAAAGATCTAGCAAAGCTGCAGCTGGCTCAAAACAAAGCAACACGCCTTGCCCCTATAAAACATTTTTTACCTTTATTTAACAAATTCTTATTTACAATGGCGACCTACCGGGGAACAGTGGGTTAACTGCCTTGTTCAGGGGCAGAACGACAGATTTTCACCTTGTCAGCTCGGGGATTTTGATCCAACAACCTGCCGCCCAGAACTAACATCTACAACATGCATCAATGTCTTTTACGGTTGAGGGTTGAGGAGAAATGGACTACTTTGTCTTCCAGTCTTTCTAGAAAACATTTGTGTGTCTATTTGCATACACTTCCAACAGACATGCAGCACCAGCTGGGGTTCTTCACTATGGCCAAACCAAAAAAACAGATTTAATGCGTCCCTTAGTTATGTATAGAGCCGTGTCGTCGTGGAATGCTCTGCCACCACTCAGGCAAAAAAACAGGTTTAGCTTTACAAAAAACAGATAAATAACATCTTGTTTCACAGAGCCTCTCTTCTATCTAAAAAATGTAATGTAACTGTACTGTATATAACAATATGTATATATGAATAGTGTGTAAATAGCTTTTTTTTTTTAAATCTCTTGCTCTCTTGTCCCTTATTCTATTACATTTGATGGACACTCTAAAATCTCTTTTTCCATTTCCGTGCTCCCTCAATTGGATACAAAAGGCTCAAAGCACTGAACACCCACAGAAGTGAGCTGAGGAGAATGACATGTATAAATGCAGACCAGCAATTAAATACATTTTCTGACAGCTCAACTACAGTAAGACATAATAACAATGAATCATATTGAAAACTTGTAACAGAGGTTCTCTATCATTTACTGTAAATGTTCATTGCCATGATAATAGATCAGATATCTGAGCTTGATTAGTAGTATTTAACTAGAGACCGTATACTT
Organism: Oncorhynchus mykiss; assembly: GCF_057628025.1. NCBI lineage: Eukaryota > Metazoa > Chordata > Actinopteri > Salmoniformes > Salmonidae > Oncorhynchus > Oncorhynchus mykiss. The sequence goes on along the minus strand of NC_143026.1, from coordinate 4,501,864 downwards.
AAAGGGTTATAAAAATAGGAGCGTTGATCTAGGATCAGATTATTATATTATATCAGCCTATTCAGAATAATCTATGTATAAAGGCTAAACTGATCCTAGATCAGCTCTCTGGTATGCTTTATGAACACTGGCCCAGGATATGTGTCACGCCCTGACCTTAGTTATCTTTGTTTTCTTTATTATTTTGGTTAGGTCAGGGTGTGACGAGGGTGGTATGTGTGTTTTGACTTATCTAGCTTTTTTTGTACATCTATGGGGTTTTGGTTTGTCTAGGTTAAATGTAGGTCTATGGTGGCCTGAATTGGTTCCCAATCAGAGGCAGCTGTTTATCGTTGTCTCTGATTGGGAATCCTATTTAGGTTGCCATTTTCCATTTTGGTTTTGTGGGTTATTGTCTATGGTTAGTTACATGTCAGCACTCGTTAGATATAGCTTCACGTTCATTTTGTTGTTTTGTTTCTTTAGTGTTCTTCGTTTTAATAAAAGAAGAATGTATTTTCCAATCACGCTGCGTCTTGGCCTCCTCGTTGGGAGTGTAACTGGTCAGGCACCGTGTTATGCAGAGATGCGCAAGGTGTCTCCCGTGCGCTATTCTCCTCCGGTGCGATCTATTCCAGCTCCTCGCATTTTCTGGGCTAGAATGGGCATCCAGCCAGGACGTATTGAGCCAGGTCTATGTTCTGGATCTCCAATGCGTCTCCACGGTACAATGTATCCTGTGCCTCCTCCCCGTACTCGCCCTGAGGTGCGTGTCCCCAGCCCGGTACCACCAGTGCCGGCGACAGTACCCAGTCCAGAGCGTCCGGCGACAGTACCCAGTCCAGAGCGGCCGGCGACAGTTCACAGACCGGAACCTCCAACAACGGGCCACAGTCCGGAACCTCCAATGACGGGCCATAGTCCGGGGCCCCCAGCAACGGTTTTCAGTCCGGGCCCTCCAGCGACGGTCCCCAGTGACGGTCTCCAGTCCGGGCCCTCCAGCGACGGTCCCCAGTGGCGGTCCCCAGTCCTGGGCCTCCAGCGACGGTCCCCAGTCCGGGGCCTCCAGCGACGGTTTTCAGTCCGGGGCCTCCAGCGACGGTTTTCAGTCCGGGGCCTCCAGCGACGGTCCCCAGTCCGGGGCCTCCAGCGACGGTTTTCAGTCCGGGGCCTCCAGCGACGGTTTTCAGTCCGGGGCCTCCAGCGACGGTCCCCAGTCCGGGGCCTCCAGCGATGGTTCCCAGTCCGGGGCCTCCAGCGATGGCTTTCAGTCCGGGGCCTCCAGCGACGGTCCCCAGTCCGGGGCCTCCAGCGACGTTCCCCAGTCCGGGGCCTTCAGCGACGGTTTTCAGTCCGGGGTCTCGAACGACGGTCCCCAGTCCGGGGTCTCCAGCGACGGTGTCCAGTCCCGAGACACAGTGTGCAGAGCCGGCGCAGGATATCCTGGTCCAAGGAGGTGTACTGGAGACCAGAAGCGCTGAACCGGCACCATCCGTCCTGGCTGGATGCCTATTCTAGCCCGGCCAATGCGAGGAGCTGGAATAGAGCGCACCGGGCTATGATAGCGCACGGTAGACACTGTGCACTCCACCGCATAACACGGTGCCTGACCGGTACCACGCTCCCTATGGTAAGCACGAGGAGTTGGCTCAGGTCTCCAACCTGCCTCAGCCAATCTCCTCGTGTCCATCCCCCCAAAATGTTTTATTGTTGCTGCCTCTCAGGCTTCCGTGCTAACTGTGTCCCCTCGTATCGTCACCGTTCCTCCTGCGCTATCTCCACCTGCTTCCATGGCAGGGTCTTGTCCCCTGCCATTACCTCCTCCTAGGTCCAGGATGTCCACTCATCTTTCTCCCAGGCCCAGGATGTCCACTCCAGTTATGCATTAGGGGGTGCTATTAAACATTTTGGATGAAAAATGCTCCCGTTTTAAACAAGATATTTTGTCTCGGAAAGATGCTCGACTATGCATATAATTGACAGCTTTGGAAAGAAAACACTCTGACGTTTCCAAAACTGCAAAGATATTGTCTGTGAGTGCCACAGAACTGATGTTACAGGCGAAACCCAGCTAAAAATCCAACCAGGAAGTGCCACATTTTTTGAAACCGCTTCATGCCAATGACTCCTTATATGGCTGTGAAGGAGCTAGGAATGAGCTTACATTTTCCACGTATTTCCCAAGGTGTCTACAGCATTGTGACGTCTTTTTAGGCATTTCCATTGAAGAATGGCCGTAAGGGACCATATATAGCAAGTGGTCACATGGTGTCTCCCGCAGAAAATCTCGCGTAAAATAGTGAGGTAGCCATTTTTCCAATCGCTTCTTATGAGAAACCAATTGCCTCAACGAATATATTATTGAATATATATGTTAAAAACACCTTGAGGATGGATCCTAAACAACGTTTGCCGTGTTTCTGTCGATGTTATGGAGCAAATTTTGAAAAAAGTTTGGCGTTATAGTTGCAGCATTTTCCGGTCGATTTCTCAGCCAAGCATGATGAAGAAACGGGAGCTATTTCGCCTACAAAAATAATATTTTTGGAAAAAAGGAACATTTGCTATCTAACTGGGAGTCTCCTGAGTGAAAGCATGTGAAGTTCTTCAAAGGTAATTTGGTTGCTTTTCTTATTTTCGTGAAAATGTTGCCTGCTGCCAGCAGAGCTAGCATAGCATTATGCCATGATGAACTTACACAAATGCTTGTCTAGCGTTGGCTGCAACGCATATTTAGAAAATCTGAGATGACAGTGTTGTTAACAAAAGGCTAAGCTTGTGTTTGAATATATTTATTTCATTTCATTTGCGATTTTCATGAATAGGAAAAGTATTTATGTCCGCTGCGTCATGCTAATTCGTTTGAGGCTATGATTACGCTCCCGGATCCGGGATTGCTCGTCGCAAGAGGTTAACCGCTGCTTGGTCCTTTTTTGGTGGGTTCTTCTGTCACGTTCGTCGCAAGGATCAGACAAAGGTGCAGCGTGGTATGCGTAAATTCTTCTTTATTGAAGAACGAAACACTGAACAAACTAACAAAACGAACCGTGAAGCTATATGGATAGTGCAGACAGGCAACTAAACATAGGACAAGAACCCACCAACACAGAAGGGAAAATAGCTACCTAAATATGATCCCCAATCAGAGACAACGATAAACAGCTGCCTCTGATTGGGAACCATATCAGTCCACCATAGACATACAAATTACCTAGACCTACAAAACCCTAGACATACAAAAACCCTACACAATACAAAAACTAGCATACCCACCCTCGTCACACCCTGACATAACCAAAATATAAAGAAAACAGAGATATCTAAGGTCAGAGCGTGACAGATCTACTTGGGACCTCAGCGTTCACTGTTCACTGTGTGCAACGGATGCTAAACAGCACATTAATTAATGTTCTCCTGCAGGACTAGATTAGCGGGGGAGATGCTACTTAGCGTTAGCTCGTTTTCCTTGACCTAAAGTGATGAAGTAGCATTGGCACAGCGTTAGCTCGTTTCCCTTAGCCTACAGTGATGTTGTAGCATAAGCACAGCATTGGCCCGTTTCCCTTGACCTACAGTTATAAAGTAGCATTAGCACTTTTTCCCTTAACCTACAGTGATGAAGTCACATTAGCACAGCATTAGCTTGTTTCCCTTAACCTACAGTGATGAAGTAGCATTAGCACAGCGTTAGCTCGTTTCCCTTAACCTACAGTGATGAAGTAGCATTAGCACAGCGGTAGCTCGTTTCCATTGACCTACAAGTGATGAAGTAGCATTAGCACAGCGTTAGCTCATTTCCCTTAACCTACAGTGATGAAGTAGCATTAGCACAGCGTTAGCTCATTTCCATTGACCTACAGTGATGAAGACAAACAGCGTGCTAACGCGACTGGATCTAACTTCAGAAATTATTCAGTCTTTGACATTTTCCACATTTTGTTGTGTTACAGCCTGAATTTACAGCCATAATACAGCCATAACATCAAAGTGGATTTAAAAGCAGAAATGTCTTGAGTTAATAATTATTTAACCCCATTTGTTATGTCAAGCCTAAATAAGTTCAAGAGTAAAACTTTGCTTAACAAGTCACACAATAAGTTGCATGCAATAATAGTGTTTAACATGATTTCTGAGTGACTACCCCACCTCTGTACCCCACACATACAATTATCTGTATGGTCCCTCAGTGGAGCAGTGAATTTCAAACACAGATTCAACCACAAAGACCAGGGAGGTTTTTCCAATTCCTCGTAAAGAAGGGCTCCTATTGGTAGATTTAAAAAAATTAAAATACAAAAGCAGACATTGAATATCCATTTGAGTGAAGTTATCAATTACACGTTGGATGGTGTATAAATTCCACCCAGTCATTACAAAGATACAGGTGTCCTTCCTAACTCAGTTGCCAGAGAGGAAGGAAACCGCTCAGAGTTTTCACAATGAGGCCAATGGTGACTTTAAAACAGTTACAGAGTTTAATGGCTGTGATAGATGAAAACTGAGGATGGATCAACAACACTGTAGTTACTCCACAATACTAACCTAAATGACAGCGTGAAAAGAATGAAGTCTGTACAGAATACAAATATTCCAATACAAGGCACTAAAGTAATAAAATAATGTGGCAAAGCAATTACGTTTTTGTCTTAAATACAATGTGTTATGTTTGGGGCAAATCCATTACAACACGTTACTGAGAATCATTCTCCATATTTTCAAGCATAGTGGTGGCTGCATCATGTTATGGGTATGCTTGTCATTATTAAGGACTGGGGAGTTTGTCAGGAAAAAAAAATAAACGGAATTGAGTTAAGTACAGGCTAAATCCTAGTAGAAAACCTGGTTCAGTCTGCTTTCCACCAGACAATGAGAGATGACTTTACCTTTCAGCAGGATAATAACCTAAAACACGAGGGCACATATACACTGGAGTTGCTTACCAAGAAGACAGTGATTGTCCCTGAGTGGCTGGGACTGAAATCCACTTGAAAATCTATGGCAAGACCTGAATATGATTCTCTAGCAATGATCAACAATCCATTTGACAGAGATTATAATGGGCAAATGTTGTACAATCCAGGAGTGGAAAGCTCTTAGAGACTTACCCAGAAAGACTCACAGCTGTAATCGCTGACAAAGATGCTTCTACAAAAGTATTGACTCAGGGCTGTGAATACTTATATAAATGAGATATTTTCTGTATTTAATTTTCAAAAAACATTTGCAAAACCTTCTAAAATTATGTTTTGACTTTGTCATTATCGGGTATTGTGAAGATGGTTGAGAAAATGTTTTATTAAATCTATTTTGAAATCAGGTTGTAACACAACAAAATGTGGAATTGGTTAATTATGAATACTATGAATAGTTTCTGAAGGCACTGTAAACTACACCTCACGACTTCTGAGTAACACCAAAGTACCAAGCGTGGCCAATATTATTGATTGTTTATTTACAAGCAAAACATGATGGGTGGAAAGAAATCATGTCAGAGGCTAGCTGGGAATAACAGGTGTGGATGGAACCATAAATAAATCCTGGTTGGAGGATGGCCAGAATCAAGAGGAAATAATTAGTGAGAGACTCCTCCATCTGGGAATCAGGACTGGATGTGAGGATGAGAGAAGGCAGTTAACGGGACTGGATGTGAGGATGAGAGAAGGCAGTTAACTGGACTGGATGTGAGGATGAGAGAAGGCAGATAACGGGACTGGATGTGAGGATGAGAGAAGGCAGTTAACGGGACTAAGAGGGGGGGTTGAGAGGAAAAAGGTAGTTAACTGATAGGCTGAAAGCAACTGTGAGAAAGGTTAACGATAGGCTGAAAGCAACTGTGAGAAAGGTTAACGATAGGCTGAAAGCAACTGTGAGAAAGGTTAACGTTAGGCTGAAAGCAACTGTGAGAAAGGTTAACGATAGGCTGAAAGCAACTGTGAGAAAGACTGCTCATCCCGTACCTTTGTTAGTCCTGAAGTGGATGGGGTCTGACAGGGGACCCACTCCCTTGGCATTCTTAGCCTGGATCCTGAAGTAGTAGACTGTGTCCAGGTTCAGGTCCATCACCTGGTGGGTCAGACGGTCTCCACTGATACTCTCCATTACCCAGTCATCAATAGGCATGTTCTTATCCAGGGTGTAGTACAGGATATAGCCTGGTAGAGAAACAACACACAGAGGAAGACTGATTAACCCTAACCGTAACCCAGTCATCTATAGGCATGTTCTTATCCAGGGTGTAGTACAAGAAATAGCCTGGTGTGTTAGAAAGATAACAACACAGAGAGAGTCTAAGTAACAACCCTTGACAATTACTATAGGAGTTGACAAGACAGCACAAAACAGATCTGTGACCAGGCTAGAGTTCTGTCCAGTGTAGAACAAGATGTAGCCTGGCAGGTCACAAAGACAATACAACACACCCGCTGAGGAATCATCCCCGCTGCAACAACTGTTTGGGTTTACTTCTCTTTTTAATTTTATGCTCTTAGTCATGTTCCAGGGAACCTTACGTCATTCTATTGCACACGAGCTGAGTCATGTAGTCTACAGACCTCTACATCATAACAGAATCAACAGGTAGCTGAGTCATGTAGTCTACAGTCTACAGAATCAACAGCGGTATCTTCACAATTAGTGTTATTTTCATTGTTTACAAGTAATCACTAGAGACATTATACACCAGGAGAGAATATGTGGAACACAAGAAATTAAGATTCAGTACGATGAGCAGAGCTAACCTGATACCCTACAGGTCATTCAGTACGACGAGCAGAGTTTACCTGATACCCTACAGGTCATTCAGTACGATGAGCAGAGCTACCCTACAGGTCATTCAGTATGATGAGCAGAGATAACCTGACACCCTACAGGTCATTCAGTACGATGAGCAGAGATAACCTGATACCCTACAGGTCATTCAGTACGATGAGCAGAGATAACCTGATACCTTCCAGGTCATTCAGTACGACGAGCAGAGATAACCTGATACCCTACAGGTCATTCAGTACGATGAGCAGAGATAACCTGATACCCTACAGGTCATTCAGTACGATGAGCAGAGATAACCTTATACCCTACAGGTCATTCAGTACGACGAGCAGAGATAACCTGATACCTTCCAGGTCATTCAGTACGACGAGCAGAGATAACCTGATACCTTCCAGGTCATTCAGTATGACGAGCAGAGATAACCTGATACCTTCCAGGTCATTCAGTACGACGAGCAGAGATAACCTAATACCTTCCAGGTCATTCAGTACGACGAGCAGAGATAACCTGATACATTCCAGGTCATTCAATACGACGAGCAGAGATAACCTGATACCTTCCAGGTCATTCAGTACGACGAGCAGAGATAACCTGATACCTTCCAGGACATTCAGTACGATGAGCAAGAAATAACCTGATACCTTCCAGGTCATTCAGCCTTAAAACAGTCTTTAAAGATTTCAGTAGAAGCCTGGTATTTGACTGACTGTATCCCAAAGGACAGATTGACTGACTGTGTTCCCACATAGTTAGTGTGGAGAGCAGGGAACAAGGAAACAGCATCCATCTACCACACACACCGTTCTGTCCACAGGGAGCACTCTATTGGCCGTAGTCTGACTTCAGTCGTCATCAGGATCATTACTGGAGACTGATTTACAACATTGAGGAGAGGAGAAGGGTGGAGAGGAGAAGGAGAGAATGGGGGAGGGGGGAATAGGGGAGGAAAAGGGGGGTAGGGTGGGGGAAGAGGAAGGGTGGAGGAAGAGGAATGGAGGGGGAGGAGGGGAAGAGAGGAAGGGAGGAGCAGGGGAGGAGAGGAAGGGAAGGGAGGGGGAGTGGAGGAGAGGAAGGGAGGAAAGGAGGGGTGGAGAAGGAGAGGAAGGGAGGGGGGGGGAGGAGGACTATGGGTCTTCTATGGGAGAAGGGGAGGGTAGTGCTTGGGTCCAAGGTGGAGACAGTAACAGTACTTTAGACTAGATAAAGGGTACAGGGCGGAGACAGTAACACTACTATAGACTAGATAAAGGGTACAGGATGGAGACAGTAACAGTACTATAGACTAGATAAAGTGTACAGGGTGGAGACAGTAACAGTACTATAGACTAGATAAAGGGTACAGGGTGGAGACAGTAACAGTACTACAGACTAGATAAAGGGTACAGGGTGGAGACAGTAACAGTACTATAGACTAGATAAAGGGTCCAGGGTGGAGACAGTAACAGTACTATAGACTAGATAAAGGGTCCAGGGTGGAGAGAGTAACAGTACTATAGACTAGATAAAGGGTCCAGGGTGGAGACAGTAACAGTACTATAGACTAGATAAAGGGTCCAGGGTGGAGACAGTACTATAGACTAGATAAAGGGTCCAGGGTGGAGACAGTAACAGTACTATAGACTAGATAAAGTGTCCAGGGTGGAGACAGTACTATAGACTAGATAAAGGGTCCAGGGTGGAGACAGTAACAGTACTATAGACTAGATAAAGGGTCCAGGATGGAGACAGTAACACTACTATAGACTAGATAAAGGGTCCAGGGTGGAGACAGTACTATAGACTAGATAAAGGGTACAGGGTGGAGACAGTAACAGTACTATAGACTAGATAAAGGGTCCAGGGTGGAGACAGTAACAGTACTATAGACTAGATAAAGGGTCCAGGGTGGAGACAGTAACAGTACTATAGACTAGATAAAGGGTCCAGGGTGGAGACAGTAACAGTACTATAGACTAGATAAAGTGTCCAGGGTGGAGACAGTAACAGTACTATAGACTAGATAAAGGGTCCAGGGTGGAGACAGTAACAGTACTATAGACTAGATAAAGGGTACAGGGTGGAGACAGTAACAGTACTATAGACTAGATAACGGGTCCAGGGTGGAGACAGTAACAGTACTATAGACTAGATAAAGGGTCCAGAGTAGAGACAGTAACAGTACTATAGACTAGATAAAGTGTCCAGGGTGGAGACAGTAACAGTACTATAGACTCAATAAAGGGTCCAGGGTGGAGACAGTACTATAGACTAGATACAGGGTACAGGGTGGAGACAGTAACACTACTATAGACTAGATAAAGGGTCCAGGGTGGAGACAGTAACAGTACTATAGACTAGATAAAGGGTCCAGGATGGAGACAGTAACAGTACTATAGACTAGATAAAGGGTCCAGGGTGGAGACAGTACTATAGACTAGATAAAGGGTACAGGGTAGAGACAGTAACAGTACTATAGACTAGATAAAGGGTCCAGGGTGGAGACAGTAACAGTACTATAGACTAGATAAAGGGTCCAGGGTGGAGACAGTAACAGTACTATAGACTAGATAAAGGGTACAGGGTGGAGACAGTAACAGTACTATAGACTAGATAAAGGGTCCAGGGTGGAGACAGTACTATAGACTAGATAAAGGGTACAGGGTAGAGACAATAACAGTACTATAGACTAGATAAAGGGTCCAGGGTGGAGACAGTAACAGTACTATAGACTAGATAAAGGGTCCAGGGTGGAGACAGTAACAGTACTATAGACTAGATAAAGGGTCCAGGGTGGAGACAGTAACAGTACTATAGACTAGATAAAGGGTCCAGGGTGGAGACAGTAACAGTACTATAGACTAGATAAAGGGTCCAGGGTGGAGACAGTAACAGTACTATAGACTAGATAAAGGGTCCAGGGTGGAGACAGTAACAGTACTATAGACTAGATAAAGGGTCCAGGGTGGAGACAGTAACAGTACTATAGACTAGATAAAGGGTACAGGGTGGAGACAGTACTATAGACTAGATAAAGTGTCCAGGGTGGAGACAGTACTATAGACTAGATAAAGGGTCCAGGGTGGAGACAGTAACAGTACTATAGACTAGATAAAGGGTCCAGGGTGGAGACAGTAACAGTACTACAGACTAGATAAAGGGTCCAGGATGGAGACAGTACTATAGACTAGATAAAGGGTCCAGGGTGGAGACAGTACTATAGACTAGATAAAGGGTCCAGGGTGGAGACAGTAACAGTACTATAGACTAGATAAAGGGTCCAGGATGGAGACAGTAACAGTACTATAGACTAGATAAAGGGTCCAGGGTGGAGACAGTACTATAGACTAGATAAAGGGTCCAGGGTGGAGACAGTAACAGTACTATAGACTAGATAAAGGGTCCAGGATGGAGACAGTAACAGTACTATAGACTAGATAAAGGGTCCAGGGTGGAGACAGTAACAGTACTATAGACTAGATAAAGGGTCCAGGGTGGAGACAGTAACAGTACTATAGACTAGATAAAGGGTCCAGGGTGGAGACAGTAATAGTACTTCTGTTCTTACCCATGATCCGTCCGTTAGTCTCCATTGGGGGTTGCCAGCTAATCAGAATAGCTCTGGGTCTCCCCTCACGACTGATTACCGTCAGGTCCTTGGGGGCGGAGCTGGGAGCTGTCAGCCAATCAGGATAGGAGAGAAACAGGAAATAAAGGGTCAGAGGTCAAGTTTATACCACAAACAACATCAGTCCTAATTCTGTCATCACGTCATCACACATTGATGCTGATTTGAGGATTAATTAATCCTGAGGTTTAATTAATCCCGAGGTTGAATTAATCCTGAGGTTGAATTAATCCTGAGGTTTATTTAATCCTGAGGTTTAATTAATCCCGAGGTTTAATTAATCCTGAGGTCTAATTAATCCCGAGGTTGAATTAATCCTGAGGTTGAATTAATCCTGAGGTTGAATTGTATCCTCTAAGTACAGTAAACTGCCACAGCACCTCATGCATTGTCCTTAAAGGTGGACTCGGTGAAACGGCGTTGCTACGAGCAGCACCACAGATATTTAGACGAGAGAGATGCGAGACAGTCACACACACTACTAAATCTGTACATGTGCACACGGGTTCGCTTCACGCTGTTCACAGCCTGGTAGCCAGGGCATGAAAACAGAGGACAAGTTGAGCATCGCGCTTCACCGCTCTTCGTTGTCGCAGAAATGTACCCATGCTGTTTATTTTCTGTATCTATGTCATATCGTGGCGTTTAATTGGCCAGACATAAAGGGGCCAATGGCAACAAACGATAGCAACCAGATGATCGCCAGCTGATCTCTCGTTAAACCATCAATAAGTGCTATATTCACCTACACAGCTGATCTCCGTTACAACCATTATTGGTCACCTGATTATCTCTCCCTACAAGATGATGTGGGTGTTATCTTAGTCCTCCTTGTTACCAAAAGGCTGTTCTGATACGTTCAGCAGCTGCTGGATTTTATCATAGGAATAGTTTCATCCTGCTTGTTGAGCAGACTTAGTGCGGGTTTAGCTATTTGACAATCATTCAACTGAAATAATGTATTTCCTCATTTACCACGGCAAATCTACTGCGGCAATTTACCCCGACACGTTGTGAACACGTTGTAAACACTTTGTAAACACGTTGTAAACCCTTTGTGAACACGTTGTAAACACGTTGTAAACATGTTGTAAACACTTTGTAAACCCTTTGTAAACACATTGTAAACACGTTGTAAACACGTTGTAAACACTTTGTAAACCCTTTGTAAACACATTGTAAACACGTTGTAAACACGTTGTAAACACGTTGTAAACACGTTGTAAACACTTTGTAAACACTTTGTAAACCCTTTGTAAACACATTGTAAACACATTGTAAACCCTTTGTAAACACATTGTAAACACGTGGTAAACATGTTGTAAACACGTTGTAAACATATTTTGTAAACACTTTGTAAACCCTTTGTAAACACATTGTAAACACATTGTAAACCCTTAGTAAACACATTGTAAACACGTTGTAAAAATGTTGTAAACACGTTGAAAACACTTTGTAAACACTTTGTAAACCCTTTGTAAACACATTGTAAACACATTGTAAACACGTTGTAAACACATTGTAAACACATTGTAAACACGTTGTAAACACTTTGTAAACACGTTGTAAACACGCTGTAAACACTTTGTAAACCCTTTGTAAAAACATTGTGAACACATTGTAAACCCTTTGTGAACACGTTGTGAACACGTTGTAAACACGTTGTAAACATGTTGTAAACACGTTTTAAACACGTTGTAAACATGTTGTAAACACGTTGTAAACACGTTGTAAACACATTGTAAAAACGTTGTAAAAACTTTGTAAACACGTTGTAAACACGTTGTAAACACATTGTAAACACATTGTAAACACGTTGTAAACACTTTGTAAACACGTTGTAAACACGTTGTAAACACTTTGTAAACCCTTTGTAAAAACATTGTGAACACATTGTAAACCCTTTGTGAACACGTTGTGAACACGTTGTAAACACGTTGTAAACATGTTGTAAACACGTTTTAAACACGTTGTAAACACGTTGTAAACATGTTGTAAACACGTTGTAAACACTTTGCAAACACGTTGTAAACACGTTGTGAACACGTTGTAAACACATTGTAAACACGTTGTAAACACATTGTAAACACGTTGTAAACACTTTCTAAACACGTTGTAAACACGTTGTAAACACGTTGTGAACACGTTGTAAACACGTTGTAAACATGTTGTAAACACGTTTTAAACACGTTGTAAACACGTTGTAAACATGTTGTAAACACGTTGTAAACACGTTGTAAACACATTGTAAAAACGTTGTAAACACTTTGTAAACACGTTGTAAACACGTTGTAAACACATTGTAAACACATTGTAAACACGTTGTAAACACTTTGTAAACACGTTGTAAACACGTTGTAAACACTTTGTAAACCCTTTGTAAAAACATTGTGAACACATTGTAAACCCTTTGTGAACACGTTGTGAACACGTTGTAAACACGTTGTAAACATGTTGTAAACACGTTTTAAACACGTTGTAAACACGTTGTAAACATGTTGTAAACACGTTGTAAACACTTTGCAAACACGTTGTAAACACGTTGTGAACACGTTGTAAACACATTGTAAACACGTTGTAAACACATTGTAAACACGTTGTAAACACTTTGTAAACACGTTGTAAACACGTTGTAAACACGTTGTGAACACGTTGTAAACACGTTGTAAACATGTTGTAAACACATTTTAAACACGTTGTAAACACGTTCTAAACATGTTGTAAACACGTTGTAAACACGTTGTAAACACATTGTAAAAACGTTGTAAACACTTTGTAAACACGTTGTAAACACGTTGTAAACACGGTGTAAACACATTGTAAACACGTTGTAAACACGTTCTAAACATGTTGTAAACACGTTGTGAACACGTTGTGAACACGTTGTAAACACGTTGTAAACACGTTGTAAACACGTTGTAAACACGGTGTAAACACATTGTAAACACGTTGTAAACACATTGTAAACACGTTGTAAACACATTGTAAACACGTTGTAAACACGTTGTGAACACGTTGTAAACACGTTGTGAACACGTTGTAAACACGATGTGAACACGTTGTAAACATGTTGTAAACACGTTGTAAACACGTTGTAAACACATTGTAAACACGTTGTAAACACGTTGTAAACACGTTGTAAACACATTGTAATCACGTTTTAAACACGTTGTAAACACTTTGTAAACACATTGTAAACACGATGTAAACACGATGTGAACACGTTGTAAACACGATGTGAACACGTTGTAAACATGTTGTAAACACGATGTGAACACGTTGTAAACATGTTGTAAACACGATGTGAACACGTTGTATGAAGGAAAACTAATGGTGTAGCCAACTAATATTATTGTATTTGTTTCTGTTATTGTATTTCTGTTATTGTATTACTGTATTTGTTTCTGTTATTGTATTTCTGCTATTGTATTATTGTATTTAAAATAAAATGGTCTGACATGGTCATTTCTTATCAAGAACAGAGGTAAAATATCCCTGGACACTCCGTATATAAAATGTGTAACGATTTTAAATATATTTTTTTTAACCTTTATTTAACTAGAAAAGTCAGTTAATTAAGAACACATTCTTATTTACTATGACGACCTACACTGGCCAAACCCGGATGACGCTGGGCCAATTGTGCGCCGCCCTATGGGACTCCCAACCATGGCCAGTTGTGATACGGCAGGGTAGCTAGTGGTTAGAGTGTAGGGGGTAGGCAGGGTAGCCTAGTGGTAAGAATGTTGGACTAGTAACCGGAAGGTTGCAAGTTTAAACCCACGAGCTGACAAGGTACAAATCTGTCGTTCTGCCCCTGAACAGGCAGGTTAACCCACTGTTCCTAGGCCGTCATTGAAAATAAGAAATTGTTCTTAACTGACTTGCCTAGTTAAATAAATACAAAATAAAATTGTCCTGTACTTGCTTAGTTAAATAAAGGTTTATAATAATAATACAGCATGGAATTGAACCAGGGTCTGTAGTGACGCCTCAAGCACTGAGCTGCAATGCCTTAGACCGCTGTGCCACTCGGGAGCCCAACAAATCAAGTCAATTGTAACTGAGTTATAGAATGTATTATTTTTTAATCAAATGTAGCTATGTTATTTTGGTATACAGGGCATTCGGAAAGTATTCAGACCCCTTGACTTTTTCCATATTTTCCTGATTCTAAAATGGATACAATTGTTTTTTTTCCCTCATCAATCTACACACATGAGCCCATAATGACATTTCAAAAAACAGGTTTTTAGACATTTTTGCAAATGTTTTAAAAATACAAAAATGGAAATTTTATATTTACATAAGTATTCAGAACCTTTACTCAGTACTTTGTTGAAGCACCTTTGGCAGTGATTACGGCCTTGAGTCTTCTTGGGTATAACACTACAAGCTTGGCACACCTGTATTTGGGGAGTTCCTCCCATTCTTCTTTGCAGATCCTCTCAAACTCTGTCAGGTTGGATGGGGAGCGTCGCTGCACAGCTATTTTCAGGTCTCTTCAGAGATGTTCGATCAGGTTCAAGTCCGGGCTCTGGCTGGGCCACTGAAGGACATTCAGAGACTTGTCCCGAAGCCACTCCTGCAATGTCTTGGCTGTGTGTTTAGGGTCACAGTCCTGTTGGAAGGTGAACTTTCGCCCCAGTCTGAGGTCCTGAGCGCTCTGGACCAGGTTTTCATCAGGAATCTCTCTGTACTTTGCTCTGTTAATCTTTCCCAAGTTCCTGACTAGTCTCCCAGTCCCTGCCGCTGAAAAACATCCCCACAGCATGATGCTGACACCACCATGCTTCACCGTAGGGATGGTGCCAGATTTCTCCAGACCAAAGTGTTCGAAGTGTTCAATCTTGGTTTCATCAGACCAGAGAATCCTGTTTCTCATGGTCTGAGAGTCTTTAGGTGTCTTTTGGTAAACTCCAAGCAGGCTGTCATGTACCTTTTACTGAGGAGTGTCTTCCATCTGGCCACTTTACCATAAAGGCCTGATTAGTGGAGTAGTGCAGAGATGGTTGTCCTTCTGGAAGGTTCTCCCATCGCCACCTCCCTGACCAAGGCCCTTCGCCCCCGATTGCTCAGTTTGGCCGGGCGGCCAAAAAGGATGAGTGTTGGTGGTTCCAAACTTCTTCCATTTAAGAATGATGGAGACCACTGTGTTCTTGGGGACTTTCAATGCTGCAGAATTTTTTTTAACCTTCCCCAGATCTGTGCCTCGACACAAACCTGTCTCGGAGCTGTCAACTGTGGGACCTTATATAGACAGGTGTTTGCCTTTCCAAATCATGTAGCCTGCTGGATCACCGAGATCTGCCTGACCTGACCCTGAGCCCGCCTGCTGGATTACTGACCTCTGCCTAACCTGACCCTGAGCCCGCCTGCTGGATCACCGGGATCTGCCTGACCTGACCCTGACCCTGCCTGCTGTCCTGTACCTTCCACCCTCTCTGGATTATTGACCCCTGCCTTGACCTGTCCTTTGCCTGCCGTGACCTGTTGTTTGCCTGCCTTGACCTGTCCTTTGCCTGCCTTGACCTGTCCTTTGCCTGCCTTGACCTGTCCTTTGCCTGCCTTGACCTGTCGTTTGTCTGCCTTGACCTGTCGTTTGCCTGTTTTAAAGAATAAACTTCTGTTTTCTTCAACACTGTGCGTCAAACCTTAAAACGTGGTCGTTTTTTTTCTTAAGTTTATTTTTTGGTTGCCAGTTTGCTTTAACACACAGGTCCATGTAATCTCCAGTTGAATGAAATCCAATGGTAATGTTACACAGTGCTTCATTCCTCCTGCTGGTTGCAACGCTCCCCAGGAGACCTTCTAACAACACAGTCTGTTATTGGCTAAACAAAAGGGAATTGTAAAAAAACATGTGTCTCTCTGTAATGAAACGTGATCTGTGGACAGGATTCCCTGATTGCAGCATGAACATATACTCCGAAAGGGTTCTTAGGCTGTCCCCATAGGAGAACCCTTTTTAGTTCCAGGTAGAACCCTTTTTAGTTCCAGGTATAACCCTTTTTAGTTCCGGGAAGAACCCCTTTTTACTTACAGGTAGAAGAAGTATTTTGGATTCCATGTAGAACCCTCTGTGGAAAGGGTTCTACCAGGAAGTGGAAAGGGTTCTACCTGGAACTAAAAAGGGTTCTACCAGGAAGTGGGAAGGGTTCTACCTGGAACTAAAGAGGGTTCTACCAGGAAGTGGGACGGGTTCTACCTGGAACTAAAGAGGGTTCTACCAGGAAGTGGGACGGGTTCTACCTGGAACTAAAAAGGGTTCCTCAAATGGTTCTCCTATGGGGACAGTGGAAGAATCCTTGTAGGTTCTAGACAGCATCTTTTTTTTTCTGAGTGTATCTTGCACACGTTCTGAGACCAACACTCTCCGCTGAAAACAACTAAATTATGAAACTAAATTAAACATCAAAATCTTTGTTTGAAAAGTACTACCCCAGGACTTCCAATCCAACAAACAGTTGGAGTGGTTGTGTGGTTTTTATTTAAACGTTTGAATTAATAACTAGGTTTGTTCTTACATCAAAGCATTTTCATATGTTCCTGTGTGTCCATTCCCACACCATAAAAGGCACAGTGGTGCATCAAAAGTAGTGCTCTATATAGGGGATAGGGTTTAATTTGGGACACACAAGTGTGTTACACCAAAAGGGAACTGGCATTGACTTTGATTAAGTGGCTGATACAACAGAGCTTTTCCACAGCAGCACATTACACTAAAAAGCATAGAATGTCAATGCATTTCTAAAAGAGGATTGGGTTGACAAATGAATGTAGACATTTAGAAAGTACACGCTGTACTATTTCATAAGAATAATTGGAGTAGCAGCGAATACATATAATTTAGTGGTGATGACAGGCTGTGGAAGTTATTTTTCACAGAGAGAGAGAGAGAGAGAGAGAGAGAGACAAAAGGCAAGGTCAAAATGGTGAGAAAGAGAGAGACAGAGAGAGAGAGAGAGGGAGAGAGACAGAGAGGGAGAGAGAGGGAGAGAGACAGAGAGACAGAGACAGAGAGAGAGAGAGAGAGAGGGAGAGAGAGAGAGAGAGAGAGAGAGAGAGACAGAGAGAGAGAGAGACACAGATAGAGAGACAGAGAGAGAGAGACAGAGACAGAGAGAGAGACAGAGAGAGAGAGAGAGAGAGAGAGAGAGAGAGAGACAGAGACAGAGAGAGACAGAGAGAGAGAGAGAGAGACAGAGAGAGAGACAGAGAAAGAGAGGAGAGGTCAAGAGAAAGAGAGAGAGAGAGAGAGAGATAAAGGAGACAGAGAGAGAGAGAGAGATAAAGGAGACAGAGACAGGGTGTGATAGATACTGTAGACAGAGAGAGAGATAAAGGAGACAGAGACAGGGTGTGATAGATACTGTAGATAGAGAGAGAGATAAAGGAGACAGAGACAGGGTGTGATAGATACTGTAGATAGAGAGAGAGATAAAGGAGACAGAGACAGGGTGTGATAGATACTGTAGATAGAGAGAGAGATAAAGGAGACAGAGACAGGGTGTGATAGATACTGTAGACAGAGAGAGAGATAAAGGAGACAGAGACAGGGTGTGATACTGTAGATAGAGAGAGAGATAAAGGAGACAGAGACAGGGTGTGATACTGTAGATAGAGAGAGAGAGACAGAGAGAGACAGGGTGTGATACTGTAGATAGAGAGAGAGACAGAGACAGGGTGTGATACTGTAGATAGAGAGAGAGAGAGAGAGATAAAGGAGACAGAGACAGAGAGAGACAGAGACAGGGTGTGATACTGTAGATAGAGAGAGAGAGACAGGGTGTGATACTGTAGATAGAGAGAGAGAGACAGGGTGTGATACTGTAGATAGAGAGAGAGAGACAGGGTGTGATACTGTAGATAGAGAGAGAGAGACAGGGTGTGATACTGTAGATAGAGAGAGAGAGACAGGGTGTGATACTGTAGATAGAGAGAGAGACAGGGTGTGATACTGTAGATAGAGAGAGAGAGACAGGGTGTGATACTGTAGATAGAGAGAGAGACAGAGACAGGGTGTGATACTGTAGATAGAGAGAGAGAGACAGGGTGTGATACTGTAGATAGAGAGAGAGAGACAGGGTGTGATACTGTAGATAGAGAGAGAGAGACAGGGTGTGATACTGTAGATAGAGAGAGAGACAGAGACAGGGTGTGATACTGTAGATAGAGAGAGAGAGACAGGGTGTGATACTGTAGATAGAGAGAGAGAGACAGGGTGTGATACTGTAGATAGAGAGAGAGACAGAGACAGGGTGTGATACTGTAGATAGAGAGAGAGAGACAGGGTGTGATACTGTAGATAGAGAGAGAGACAGAGACAGGGTGTGATACTGTAGATAGAGAGAGAGACAGAGACAGGGTGTGATACTGTAGATAGAGAGAGAGAGACAGGGTGTGATACTGTAGATAGAGAGAGAGACAGAGACAGGGTGTGATACTGTAGATAGAGAGAGAGAGACAGGGTGTGATACTGTAGATAGAGAGAGAGAGAGAGACAGGGTGTGATACTGTAGATAGAGAGAGAGAGAGAGATAAAGGAGACAGAGACAGGGTGTGATACTGTAGAGAGAGAGAGAGAGACAGGGTGTGATATATACTGTAGATAGAGAGAGAGATAAAGGAGACAGAGACAGGGTGTGATACTGTAGAGAGAGAGAGAGAGACAGGGTGTGATACTGTAGATAGAGAGAGAGAGAGAGACAGGGTGTGATACTGTAGATAGAGAGAGAGAGACACGGTGTGATACTGTAGATAGAGAGAGAGAGAGAGACAGGGTGTGATACTGTAGATAGAGAGAGAGAGAGAGATAAAGGAGACAGAGACAGGGTGTGATACTGTAGAGAGAGAGAGAGAGACAGGGTGTGATAGATACTGTAGATAGACAGAGAGAGAGAGAGAGAGAGACAGGGTGTGATACTGTAGATAGAGAGAGAGACAGGGTGTGATAGATACTGTAGATAGAGAGAGAGAGATAAAGGAGACAGAGACAGGGTGTGATACTGTAGATAGAGAGAGAGAGAGAGACAGGGTGTGATAGATACTGTAGATAGACAGAGAGAGAGAGACAGAGACAGGGTGTGATACTGTAGATAGAGAGAGAGACAGGGTGTGATAGATACTGTAGATAGAGAGAGAGAGGGTGTGATAGATACTGTAGATAGAGAGAGAGAGAGAGACAGGGTGTGATAGATACTGTAGATAGAGAGAGAGACAGGGTGTGATAGATACTGTAGAGAGAGAGAGAGACAGGGTGTGATAGATACTGTAGATAGAGAGAGAGAGGGTGTGATAGATACTGTAGATAGAGAGAGAGAGAGAGAGAGACAGGGTGTGATAGATACTGTAGATAGAGAGAGAGACAGGGTGTGATAGATACTGTAGAGAGAGAGAGAGACAGGGTGTGATAGATACTGTAGATAGAGAGAGAGAGGGTGTGATAGATACTGTAGATAGAGAGAGAGAGAGAGACAGGGTGTGATAGATACTGTAGATAGAGAGAGAGACAGGGTGTGATAGATACTGTAGAGAGAGAGAGAGACAGGGTGTGATAGATACTGTAGAGAGAGAGAGAGACAGGGTGTGATAGATACTGTAGAGAGAGAGAGAGACAGGGTGTGATACTGTAGATAGAGAGAGAGAGAGAGACAGGGTGTGATACTGTAGATAGAGAGAGAGAGAGAGATAAAGGAGACAGAGAGGGAGAGAGACAGAGACAGGGTGTGATAGATACTGTAGAGAGAGAGAGAGAGAGCGACAGGGTGTGATAGATACTGTAGATAGAGAGAGAGAGAGAGACAGGGTGTGATACTGTAGATAGAGAGAGAGAGAGAGATAAAGGAGACAGAGAG
Organism: Oncorhynchus mykiss; assembly: GCF_057628025.1. Taxonomy (NCBI): domain Eukaryota; kingdom Metazoa; phylum Chordata; class Actinopteri; order Salmoniformes; family Salmonidae; genus Oncorhynchus; species Oncorhynchus mykiss. Next base: position 4,481,656 of record NC_143026.1, on the reverse strand, counting down.
AGAGAGAGAGACAGAGACAGGGTGTGATAGATACTGTAGAGAGAGAGAGAGAGAGAGGGTGTGATACTGTAGATAGAGAGAGAGATAAAGGAGACAGAGACAGGGTGTGATACTGTAGATAGAGAGAGAGACAGGGTGTGATACTGTAGATAGAGAGAGAGACAGGGTGTGATACTGTAGATAGAGAGAGAGAGACAGGGTGTGATACTGTAGATAGAGAGAGAGAGAGACAGAGACAGGGTGTGATACTGTAGATAGAGAGAAAGAGATAAAGGAGACAGAGACAGGGTGTGATACTGTAGATAGAGAGAGAGAGGGTGTGATACTGTAGATAGAGAGAGAGAGGACTCACCTGCTTCGTAAGTGGTGGCATGAGCGGTCATACTCCACGTGCTAGACTTGCGGCCCTTGGTAACCATGACAGCGAACTCGTACATGGTGTTTGGCTTAAGGCCAGTGACGGAGTGGCTGAGGGCTGTTGTGTCTGCAGACTAGAGAATGAAACAGGAAGTGAGTTCAACAATGGTTCTGTTGTGTCTGCAGACTAGAGAACGAAACAGGAAGTGAGTTCAACAATGGTTCTGTTGTGTCTGCAGACTAGAGAACGAAACAGGAAGTGAGTTCAACAATGGTTCTGTTGTGTCTGCAGACTAGAGAACGAAACAGGAAGTGAGTTCAACAATGGTTCTGTTGTGTCTGCAGACTAGAGAACGAAACAGGAAGTGAGTTCAACAATGGTTCTGTTGTGTCTGCAGACTAGAGAACGAAACAGGAAGTGAGTTCAACAATGGTTCTGTTGTGTCTGCAGACTAGAGAACGAAACAGGAAGTGAGTTCAACAATGGTTCTGTTGCCGACAAACACGTTACTCAGTAACAACTTCAGTCGAAACGATTTTAATGAACATTTCAAAACGTGACAGTGAAAGAGCAAAATGTTTTAAGAATTACTGTGGCGTTTCTGCTGCAATAATCACACTTCTATTCACACTACACCTAATATAAAGCCAACATGGCCACGTGATTATTAGTAGGGGCAGTTTGGACCTGAAACAGACACTTTCATTCACCACAAACTACCTTCTCAGACTGTTAGCCAACGTCTGGGAATGGTCACCGCTACAAAACAAATGGGACAACGTTAGTTAACGTCAGGGAATGGTCACCGCTTACACAAAACACAAAACAAATGGGACAACGTTAGTTAACGTTAGGGAATGGTCACCGCTTACACAAAACACAAAACAAATGGGACAACGTTAGTTAACGTCAGGGAATGGTCACCGCTTACACAAAACACAAAACAAATGGGACAACGTTAGTTAACGTCAGGGAATGGTCACCGCTTACACAAAACACAAAACAAATGGGACAACGTTAGTTAACGTTAGGGAATGGTCACCGCTTCCACAAAACAAATGGGACAACGTTAGTTAACGTTAGGGAATGGTCACCGCTTCCACAAAACAAATGGGACAACGTTAGTTAACGTTAGGGAATGGTCACCGCTTCCACAAAACAAATGGGACAACGTTAGTTAACGTTAGGGAATGGTCACCGCTTACACAAAACAAATGGGACAACGTTAGTTAACGTTAGGGAATGGTCACCGCTTACACAAAACAAATGGGACAACGTTAGTTAACGTTAGGGAATGGTCACCGCTTACACAAAACAAATGGGACAACGTTAGTTAACGTTAGGGAATGGTCACCGCTTACACAAAACAAATGGGACAACGTTAGTTAACGTCAGGGAATGGTCACCGCTTACACAAAACAAATGGGACAACGTTAGTTAACGTTAGGGAATGGTCACCACTTACACAAAACAAATGGGACAACGTTAGTTAACGTCAGGGAATGGTCACCACTTACACAAAACAAATGGGACAACGTTAGTTAACGTCAGGGAATGGTCACCGCTTACACAAAACAAATGGGACAACGTTAGTTAACGTCAGGGAATGGTCACCGCTTACACAAAACAAATGGGACAACGTTAGTTAACGTCAGGGAATGGTCACCGCTTACACAAAACAAATGGGACAACGTTAGTTAACGTCAGGGAATGGTCATCGCTTACACAAAACAAATGGGACAACGTTAGTTAACGTCAGGGAATGGTCACCGCTTACACAAAACAAATGGGACAACGTTAGTTAACGTCAGGGAATGGTCACCGCTTACACAAAACAAATGGGGCATGTTAGTTAACGTCAGGGAATGGTCACCGCTTACACAAAACAAATGGGACATGTTAGTTAACGTTCGCAAATTATTTCCCTTGAACGCACCTAGTGTAACGTCAAAAATTATTCTGCCAGAAAACCACATTGGTGAGGTCTGCACAACGCATCACCGGGGACAAACTACCTGTCCTCCAGGACACCTACACCACCCGATGTCACAGGAAGGCCATAAAGATCATCAAGGACATCAACCACCCGAGCCACTGCCTGTTCACCCCGCTATCATCCAGAAGGCGAGGTCAGTACAGGTGCATCAAAGCTGGGACCGAGAGACTGAAAAACAGCTTCTATCTCAAGGCCATCAGACTGTTAAACAGCCACCGGTAACATTGAGTGGCTGCTGCCAACACACTGACTCAACTCCAGCCACTTAATAATGGGAATTGATGGGAATTGATGTAAAATATATCACTAGCCACTTTAAACAATGCCACTTTTGTTTACATACCCTACTTTACTCATCTCATATGTATATACTGTACTCGATACCATCTACTGCATCTTGCCTATGCTGCTCTGTACCATCACTCATTCATATATCCTTATGTACATATTCTTTATCCCCTTACACTGTGTACAAGACAGTAGTTTTGGAATTGGTAGCTAGATTACTTGTTGGTTATTACTGCATTGTCGGAACTAGAAGCACAAGCATTTCGCTACACTCGCATTAACATCTGCGAACCATGTGTATGTGACAAATAACATGTTGATATTGATTTGGTGTTTTCCTCCGTGCTTTTGTTGTTATAACTCGTTTTTTATTTTTTATAATTTTTACCCCTTTTTCTCCCCAATTTCGTGGTCTCCAATTGTTTTTTAGTAGCTACTATCTTGTCTCATCGCTACAACTCCCGTACGGGCTCGGGAGAGACGAAGTTTGAAAGTCACCATAACCACAACCACAACCACAACCACACCACCTGAAGACTGTTAACACAACCACAACCACACCACCTGAAGACTGTTAACACAACCACACCACCTGAAGACTGTTAACACAACCACAACCACACCACCTGAAGACTGTTAACACAACCACAACCACAACCACCTGAAGACTGTTAACACAACCATACCACCTGAAGACTGTTAACACAACCACAACCACAACCACCTGAAGACTGTTAACACAACCACAACCACACCACCTGAAGACTGTTAACATAACCACACCACCTGAAGACTGTTAACACAACCACAACCACAACCACCTGAAGACTGTTAACACAACCACAACCACACCACCTGAAGACTGTTAACACAACCACACCACCTGAAGACTGTTAACACAACCACAACCATACCACCTGAAGACTGTTAACACAACCACAACCACACCACCTGAAGACTGTTAACACAACCACACCACCTGAAGACTGTTAACACAACCACAACCATACCACCTGAAGACTGTTAACACAACCACACCACCTGAAGACTGTTAACACAACCACAACCACACCACCTGAAGACTGTTAACATAACCACAACCACAACCACCTGAAGACTGTTAACACAACCACACCACCTGAAGACTGTTAACACAACCACAACCATACCACCTGAAGACTGTTAACACAACCACACCACCTGAAGACTGTTAACACAACCACAACCATACCACCTGAAGACTGTTAACACAACCACACCACCTGAAGACTGTTAACACAACCACAACCACACCACCTGAAGACTGTTAACACAACCACAACCACACCACCTAAAGACTGTTAACACAACCACAACCACACCACCTGAAGACTGTTAACACAACCACACCACCTGAAGACTGTTAACATAACCACAACCAAACCACCTGAAGACTGTTAACACAACCACAACCACACCACCTGAAGACTGTTAACACAACCACACCACCTGAAGACTGTTAACACAACCACAACCACACCACCTGAAGACTGTTAACACAACCACAACCACACCACCTGAAGACTGTTAACACAACCACAACACCTGAAGACTGTTAACATAACCACAACCACACCACCTGAAGACTGTTAACACAACCACAACCACACCACCTGAAGACTGTTAACACAACCACAACACCTGAAGACTGTTAACATAACCACAACCACACCACCTGAAGACTGTTAACACAACCACAACACCTGAAGACTGTTAACATAACCACAACCACCTGAAGACTGTTAACACAACCACAACCACACCACCTGAAGACTGTTAATATAACCATAAAACCTGAAGACTGTTAACACAACCACAACCACACCACCTGAAGACTGTTAACACAACCACAACCACACCACCTGAAGACTGTTAACACAACCACAACCACACCACCTGAAGACTGTTAACACAACCACAACCACACCACCTGAAGACTGTTAACACAACCACAACCACTCCACCTGAAGACTGTTAACACAACCACACCACCTGAAGACTGTTAACACAACCACACCACCTGAAGACTGTTAACACAACCACAACCACACCACCTGAAGACTGTTAACATAACCACAACCACACCACCTGAAGACTGTTAACACAACCACACCACCTGAAGACTGTTAACACAACCACAACCACACCACCTGAAGACTGTTAACACAACCACACCACCTGAAGACTGTTAACACAACCACAACCACACCACCTGAAGACTATTAACACAACCACAACCACACCACCTGAAGACTGTTAACACAACCACACCACCTGAAGACTGTTAACACAACCACAACCACTCCACCTGAAGACTGTTAACACAACCACACCACCTGAAGACTGTTAACACAACCACAACCACACCACCTGAAGACTGTTAACACAACCACAACCACACCACCTGAAGACTGTTAACACAACCACACCACCTGAAGACTGTTAACACAACCACAACCATACCACCTGAAGACTGTTAACACAACCACACCACCTGAAGACTGTTAACACAACCACAACCACCTGAAGACTGTTAACATAACCACAACCACACCACCTGAAGCCTGTTAACACAACCACAACCACCTGAAGACTGTTAACATAACCACAACCACACCACCTGAAGACTGTTAACACAACCACAACAACAACCACCTGAAGACTGTTATCACAACCACACCACCTGAAGACTGTTAACACAACCACAACCACACCACCTGAAGACTGTTAACATAACCACAACCACACCACCTGAAGACTGTTAACACAACCATACCACCTGAAGACTGTTAACACAACCACAACCACACCACCTGAAGACTGTTAACACAACCACACCACCTGAAGACTGTTAACACAACCACAACCACACCACCTGAAGACTGTTAACACAACCACAACCACACCACCTGAAGACTGTTAATATAACCACAACCACCTGAAGACTGTTAATATAACCACAACCACCTGAAGACTGTTAACACAACCACAACCACACCACCTGAAGACTGTTAACACAACCACACCACCTGAAGACTGTTAACACAACCACACCACCTGAAGACTGTTAACACAACCACAACCACACCACCTGAAGACTGTTAACACAACCACAACCACTCCACCTGAAGACTGTTAACACAACCACACCACCTGAAGACTGTTAACACAACCACACCACCTGAAGACTGTTAACACAACCACAACCACACCACCTGAAGACTGTTAACATAACCACAACCACACCACCTGAAGACTGTTAACACAACCACACCACCTGAAGACTGTTAACACAACCACAACCACACCACCTGAAGACTGTTAACACAACCACACCACCTGAAGACTGTTAACACAACCACAACCACACCACCTGAAGACTGTTAACATAACCACAACCACACCACCTGAAGACTGTTAACACAACCACACCACCTGAAGACTGTTAACACAACCACAACCACACCACCTGAAGACTGTTAACACAACCACACCACCTGAAGACTGTTAACACAACCACAACCACTCCACCTGAAGACTGTTAACACAACCACACCACCTGAAGACTGTTAACACAACCACAACCACACCACCTGAAGACTGTTAACACAACCACAACCACACCACCTGAAGACTGTTAACACAACCACACCACCTGAAGACTGTTAACACAACCACAACCATACCACCTGAAGACTGTTAACACAACCACACCACCTGAAGACTGTTAACATAACCACAACCACACCACCTGAAGACTGTTAACACAACCACACCACCTGAAGACTGTTAACACAACCACAACCACACCACCTGAAGACTGTTAACACAACCACAACCACACCACCTGAAGACTGTTAACATAACCACAACCACACCACCTGAAGACTGTTAACACAACCACAACCACCTGAAGACTGTTAACATAACCACAACCACACCACCTGAAGACTGTTAACATAACCACACCACCTGAAGACTGTTAACACAACCACAACCATACCACCTGAAGACTGTTAACACAACCACAACCACCTGAAGACTGTTAACATAACCACAACCACACCACCTGAAGCCTGTTAACACAACCACAACCACCTGAAGACTGTTAACATAACCACAACCACACCACCTGAAGACTGTTAACACAACCACACCACCTGAAGACTGTTAACACAACCACAACCATACCACCTGAAGACTGTTAACACAACCACAACCACACCACCTGAAGACTGTTAACACAACCACAACCACACCACCTGAAGACTGTTAACACAACCACAACCACCTGAAGACTGTTAACACAACCACAACCACACCACCTGAAGACTGTTAACACAACCACAACCATACCACCTGAAGACTGTTAACACAACCACAACCACACCACCTGAAGACTGTTAACATAACCACAACCACCTGAAGACTGTTAATATAACCACAACCACCTGAAGACTGTTAACACAACCACAACCACACCACCTGAAGACTGTTAACACAACCACACCACCTGAAGACTGTTAACACAACCACAACCACCTGAAGACTGTTAACACAACCACAACCACACCACCTGAAGACTGTTAACACAACCACAACCACACCACCTGAAGACTGTTAACACAACCACAACCACACCACCTGAAGACTGTTAACATAACCACAACCACCTGAAGACTGTTAATATAACCACAACCACCTGAAGACTGTTAACACAACCACAACCACACCACCTGAAGACTGTTAACACAACCACACCACCTGAAGACTGTTAACACAACCACAACCATACCACCTGAAGACTGTTAACACAACCACAACCACCTGAAGACTGTTAACACAACCACACCACCTGAAGACTGTTAACACAACCACAACCACACCACCTGAAGACTGTTAACACAACCATACCACCTGAAGACTGTTAACATAAAAAAAATCAGGTAGCAAACCAGTAGGCAAGAGCACACACACAAGAACACACGCGCACACACACACATACACCCCACCCCCCCACCTCCCCACCCCCCCCCCCACTAAATCCTTACCTTGAACTTCCCACTAGTAGAGTAGCTGGTCTTCCACTTGACGGAGTAGTAACGAACCTCAGTGGTCTTCTGGTTCTTGGTCATGGAGTTGTCTGCCCAGCTGACCCTGACAGAGTCTGGGGTCAGGGCCACGGCCTGGACACCTACTGGGGGGATCATGGGGGTGGATGTATCTGGCATGGGAGTAGGATATTTATCAAACAGATGGAACAGATCGTCGTCTGACGGATCAATGGGGTCTGGATGTGGATTGACATGACCATGCCCAAACACACACACACACACACACACAGGGGATTTAGTTTCATGGAATGAATATTTATTTATTTCATGCAAAGTGATAGGAGTTACATGCAACCAACAGAGAATCATGGATGAACCATGGAGTTAAGAAAAGTGAGTGAGTGAGTGAAAAATTAGGAAAGGAAAGGAGATATGAGGAGAGGAGAGAAAAGGAAAGATGAGGAGAGGAGAGATGAGGAGAGATGAGGAGAGGAGAGATGAGGAGAGGAAAGATGAGGAGAGGAGAGATGAGGAGAGGAGAGATGAGGAGAGGAGAGATGAGGAGAGGAAAGGAAAGATGAGGATAGGAGAGATGAGGAGAGGAGAGATGAGGAGAGGAAAGGAAAGGAGAGATGAGGAGAGGAGAGATGAGGAGAGGAAAGGAAAGATGAGGAGAGGAGAGATGAGGAGAGGAAAGGAAAGGAAAGATGAGGAGAGGAGAGATGAGGAGAGGAGAGATGAGGAGAGGAAAGGAAAGATGAGGAGAGGAGAGAAGAGGAGAGGAAAGGAAAGGAAAGATGAGGAGAGGAAAGGAAAGGAAAGGAAAGATGAGGAGTGGAGAGATGAGGAGAGGAGAGATGAGGAGAGGAAAGGAAAGATGAGGAGAGGAGAGATGAGGAGAGGAAAGGAAAGGAAAGATGAGGAGAGGAAAGGAAAGGAAAGATGAGGAGAGGAGAGATGAGGAGAGGAGAGATGAGGAGAGGAAAGGAAAGATGAGGAGAGGAAAGATGAGGAAAGGAAAGGAAAGATGAGGAGAGGAGAGATGAGGAGAGGAAAGGAAAGATGAGGAGAGGAAAGGAAAGATGAGGAGAGGAAAGGATAGGAAAGGAAAGGAAAGATGAGGAGAGGAGAGATGAGGAGAGGAGAGATGAGGAAAGGAAAGATGAGGAGAGGAAAGATGAGGAAAGGAAAGGAAAGATGAGGAGAGGAAAGGAAAGGAAAGGTGAGGAGAGGAAAGGAAAGGAAAGATGAGAAGAGGAGAGATGAGGTGAGGAAAGGAAAGATGAGGAGAGGAAAGGAAAGGAAAGATGAGGGGAGGAAAGGAAAGGAGAGATGAGGAGAGGAAAGGAAAGATGGACAGAGAAGAAGAGTACAGAGAGTAGAAAGTAATTACACACCAGAACCTCCTGCTAATAAGGACACTACTAGGTCAACTACTAGTTTCACTAGTTAACTAGTGTTAACTACCACTTATAACTACAGCCACAACTAAGAGCAGAGCAAACAGGTAGTTAGAGACTAAGCCTTAAAGCTAAGCAGCTATTAAAAGACAGTAGCTAGCTAACCGGGTTGGTTAAGCTGATATTCAAAACAGATCTGTAAGAAATATACATTCACTTTAGTTTAAGCCAAAAGTTGGTCTATTTTACATATATGCCAATGTCTAAAGGGGACAGGCAAGATAGATGTCAACACATGAAGCATCAAGGTACACCTCCGTTAGACACTAGAAGTAATGTCTGCAACGTGTTGTCAACAACAGAGACGTATTTCACCAAGCAAGACAAGAGATGGTATCCGACCGCATCAGTGGTTAATCTCAGAGCCCCACATTAGAAGACTGACGAACAACCAAAGACTAAACAAGAGGACTCAACCATACATCTTGTGGCTGCCGGCAGCATAATGTGAAAAACGTAGCTATTTCCATTTTGGTGAGTTGAATTAGTGGCTAAGCGTTGAGATGTGAGATGGATTGGGAGAGAAGTAGGGAAGGAAGCTATCCATCTCTCTCCCTCCCTCCCCCTATATCTGTCTCCTGTCTCTCTCTCTCTCCCTCTGTCCCTCCCTCCCCCCTCTCTCTCCCTCCCTCCCCCTCTATCTTTCTCCCTTTCTCTCGCCTCTCTTTCTGTCTCCCCCTCTCTCTCTCCCCCCTCTATCTCTCTCCCTCCCCTCTCTCTCTCTCTCTCATCCCTCTCTCTCTCTCTCTCTCTCTCCCCCCTCTCTCATCCTTCTCTCTCTCTCTTCCCCTCTATCTCTCCTTCTCTCTCTCTCTCTCCCTTCCCCTCTATCTCTCCCTCCCTCCCTCCCTCCGTCTCTCCTGTCTCTCTCTCATCCCTCTCTCACTCTCCCACCCTCTCTCTCATCCCTCTCTCTCTCTTTCTTCCCCTCTCTCTCTCTCTCTCTCTCTCTCCCACTATCTCTCCCTCCCCCTCTGTCTCTCTCCCTCTATCTCTCCCCCCCTCTATCTCTCCCCCCTCTCTCTCTCCCCCCCTCTCTCTCTCCCTCCCCCTCTCTCTCTATCTCTCCCCCCTCTATCTCTCCCCCCCTCTCTCTCCCTCCCCCTCTCTCTCCCTCCCTCTATCTCTCTCTCTCTATCTCTCCCCCCTCTATCTCTCTCCCCCCCTCTCTCTCCCCCCTCTATCTCTCTCTCTCTATCTCTCTCTCTCTCTCTCTCTCTCTCTCTCTCTCTCTCTCTCTCCCTTCCCCTCTCTCTCCTGTCTCCTGCAGTGCCTGAGAGATACAGAAGATGAAATGGCTGACGGAGGGATGGGAATATATTTCCTCCTCGCTGCAGTGTTTATTGGCAAGCCTTCAACAAGGTGTTTTAATGCAGCTCGTAAAGATGTGACCCAGCATTAAATGCTGAATATCTCATAGCTATGCAGGCAACCATTCAGACAAGCAGTTCGGTCCCCAAGAGGACAAAGACTATTTTAGGCTTAGAGGTCTAGGGTTAGGATTAGAATTAGGGTTAGGGGTTAAGGTTAGGGTCAAGGTTACGGTTAGGGTTACGGTTAGGTCCCCACAAGGATAGTAAAACATATGCTGTGTGTGTGTGTGTGTGTGTGTGTGTGTGTGTGTGTGTGTGTGTGTGTGTGTGTGTGTGTGTTTCTGTGTGTGTGGTGTCTGTGGTCTTTCTCTCAGCCAACAGTCAGTGTTTGAATACTGCTACTCCTTATGACTTTGCAGGGACAGTCATGTAGCATACTGGGGTAGTCTTTCTGTAGATCAGACTGGGCTGCAACCAACACACAGCTGTAGTTTTACTCTGACAGGATGGGATCTGTAGTTCTATTCAGACAGGATGGGATCTGTAGTTCTATAGTTCTATTCTAACAGGATGGGATCTGTAGTTATATTCTGAAAGGATGGGATCTGTAGTTCTATTCTGACCGGATGGGATCTGTAGTTCTATTCAGACAGGATGGGACCTGTAGTTCTATTCTGACAGGATGGGATCTGTAGTTCTATTCTGACAGGATGGGATCTGTAGTTCTATTCGGACAGGATGGGATCTGTAGTTCTATTCTGAATCAATGGGTACATCATCATTTATTGATATGTCCAATGGGGCGGCAGGGTAGCCTAGTGGTTAGAGCCGGAAGGTTGCAAGTTCAAACCCCCGAGCTGACACGGTACAAATCTGTCGTTCTGCCCCTGAACAAGCAGTTAACCCACTGTTCCCTGGTAGGCCGTCATTGAAAATAAGAATTTGTTCTTAACTGACTTGCCTGGCTAAATAAAGGTTCAATAAAAAATGTATGGATCCAACTCCAGACTGCCCCTTTACAGCAGTCAATCTTCATGAGACATTAAGCAGCATGTTTGATATACAGTACCAGTCAAAAGTTTGGACACACCTGCTCATTTTGTGGAATTTCTTTCCTTCGTAATGCATTTGAGCCAATCCGTTGTGTT